>NC_030685.2:65556547-65826547 GCF_000004195.4 Xenopus tropicalis | reverse complement strand
ATCAGAGGCAGGCCATGGGCTGGAATTGAGGTGGTACAGGGGCGAAGGATTAGATTTTACAAATTCGCAATACTGGCTTCAGCTGGTATTTTACCGGATAAGTCAGTAATATACTGGGCAGGTGCCTCAAATACCCACTGGTCAAGGCAGGTACTGCATATAGAGCTCCCCTGCTCCATTGCAATGTACCCCATGAACCAAAGTAGGAGCAACCAACTCATTGGTGCAAATCACTACTACGAGTACAAGTGATTGCTGGATAGGCAGAAATAATTTATATATGCAAAAAAGTATATACACTTCTTTGGTCTTACTGCCCAGTTTCATACTACAGAGACTTTTAAAGAAAAAAAAAACATACACAAACATAAGTAGATATGATGAACCCAAGTAAATCAGATGTTAGCAATTGGGTGCATCTAGGTCAATGAGATACTCATGAATACACAACAACATTCACTTCTTTTACAAAATGGCCATGCACTAACAAAGTGATCTATTACAGGGAACATGCTGTAAACCTATTACAATATAAAAGGATATTACTAAGAAGTTCCTGGGATAGCAAAGGGATAGGGCCTGAGGCTGAATGATTTTATGTGGGTCATGGAGCTGTGAGGTGACTTCTAATATCCTTATAAATTACAGCAGGGGGTACATTATCCACTATAACGTATGTTACTATATTGGAAAGAATAATTAAAATATACTGTTATGCCCAGCTGTGCAAGCATTTCCACACTGTCTCCCACTGTGTAACCATCCTGAGGCTAACAAACCCATTCCCTGCAAGTCTCGTGTCCTGCAGTTAGCTGCCATTACCCACCCAAAATGCCCTGCTTCCAGATCCCATAATGGCATACCCCTGAGAAAGTGTAGAGTTGTTTTATTTTTTATTGCTATTGAAAGCAATGTCTGTCTGTCTGTCCCTTTCTATCCTATGACCTTCTGAAATGTTGCTAGCAGAAGCCAGCTGAGAAACAGCCCTGTAAAGCAGTGCAGAAAAGGACAGTAAAATACTGCCTCTAAATGCTATTACATTGGCTAATGTATGTACAACAAAGTTGCTTAAAGTAACATTTCCTTTCATTAGGAAAAATTCTATCTTTGGGTTTACATGCACTTTAATCTACATCCAAACTTTTAATATAGATATACAGGATGTTCATGCATTTTCTTCTTACAGTTCAGATTCTATATCATACAGTCATTCCCAAGTGGAAAATAATGGGGCATTAAAGTAATTACGGATTTCTACATTTTATTTGGGCTGAATTTCCACTGTTAAATAAAAAACAGATTCGCAAGCCTGATTAATTTTTTCTTTATCCATTAACCATAAAATTCAGGAATGGAACGTATTAATGGTGCACGCAAAGGTGTAAAACATTTATGGGGAAAAACAATATCTTTTGGGCGTGTTCTATTTATATAGCTCCCTTTACAAAAATAATAGCTGCATATATATATATGTGTGTTTTAGCAAAGGTTTATGCTTGATATTTCAGGGCTTCTAACCCTTTGGCATGTACTTATTTTTATACCTATTGTTAAGACCCAGAGAGAATACAATTAAATGCTACTACGTTCCTAGGATATGAGCCTTTGGAGAATGCAGATTTTGTGAGTTGTTCAATTGAAAGTCCTGGCGGCCAATTACATGTAAATATAATTGCTGATTAAAATTTAGGCTCTCTCGTTACGAACAGAACACTGCACCATTTTATTGGTTAATGGCAATAAATATAAATGAATAATAACATGGTTGATTGAAACTGACTGGTGTAAGAGGCAGATATTTTATTTGAAAGCACAGGCTAAATGCATTAAGTAGTCCCCAACCACCCCATAAGAGTGGCCTGTGAATTAATAGAGGAGCCCTGCAGCTTGGGCCCTAACTCTGAGCTCTGCCACTGTCAGTTACCTCTAGAGGGTGATATCTCTAGCCCAATACTGGGGATACTAAACCTACAGCCCTCCAGATTCTGTTGAACAACAACTCCACAGCACTCGCTGGCAAAGCTGGTCAAAGCTGGCTGAAGATGCTGAAGCTGTAGTTAAAGAAGAGCCAGGAAGCAGAAATGTGAGGCTGAATGTGAGGATAGGCATAACAACACATGAATTCCTAGATAGCTCACACAAGCACACAGAATCCCATCATGGTGCATATTACATCCTCTATGGGATTTGTAATCCAATATATACCACTTGGGGTTTAAAGGAGAGAACACAATCTATAAGGACGTTTTAATCCCAGTTCAGATCAGATAGTAACAAATGAGCGGATGAAGGGCACAGTATTTACCAGCATATATCACATACCTGTCTCTCCAGATCCTGACCAGTTATTCCTGCTTCTATATGAGCTGTTAAATTATTTTCATCAATCCACAGTATTCTGCTCTGTTGGGAGAAACAAGTATATATTATTTATATATATATATATATATATATATATATATATATATATATATATTGGACTAGAAATTATAATGACAAATATTCAATTCATTTAACAAATGTATAACTAAATTAAATAAGCACCATCTTTTCTGTCTCAAAACAATCAAAAACAATGAGTTTACATTCAATTGCAAGTAAAGTATATGGAAAGGTAAAAATCAATGGAGGGTGTCAAGTTGTTAGGCACCCCCAGTGATTCTTGTCACTTACCTGCTACCCACGGGTTGGCTCCTCTTCAGGATCCATGTGTAGTACAGAAATCTCAGGGAAAGCACTGTACTGCATATGGGCAAGGCTAGAAAAATATGCCAGTGCAGTGTTCAAACACAGTACCCTGCACTCGTGCCTTTATTTTTAAGAAATGCCAACTTCGGGGAATCAGGTAAGCAACTAAAATCACTGTGGTAGACCAAGTATGGGGTCTTTAATATGGAATGATTGGGCTTAGGGGTTTTCCAGAATCAGGGTCCATCTGTGATATATTATATTATATTATATATTATATATATATATATATATATATATATTATATATATATATATATATATATATATATATATATATATATATATATAATATGCAGCAGAAGCCAGCACTCACGTGTAAAGTTGATAAGTGTGCCTGGGTGCAGTCCCAACAAAATGTTTGCAGATGCTTGGAGAAAGGTACCGCTCACACAGGTCTTAGGATCAATTTTGAAATTTTATTGTAGAGGCAAGGGAACTGACGTTTCGGCTGCAACACCAGCCTTTGTCATATATATATATATATATATATATATATATATATATATATATATATATATATTATATATATATATATATATATATATATATATACACACACACACACACACACACAAACACACACATACCAGTGGCAACATGTATTCTCCCAGTCTCCCCAAGAGCCAGAACATTAACTAACCCAAACTTGATCCCCCCAGTATACCAACTGCTTTACTGACTCAAGATCATATTAAAGCAAAAGTTCCACTGCGGGCAATATTGAATATTCATTAAAGCGGTAGTCCACCTTTAAATTAACTTTTAGTATGCTGTAGAGACTGCAGTTTGAAAGAGGAACAAGAATATGATTAGAGGAGGGCCTAAATAGATGAAATGAATAAAAAGTAAAAATAACAATAAAATTGAAGCTTAGAGGAACAGTTTTTGGCCAGTCCAGCTGGAAAGTTGCTGAGAATAGACCATTCTATAACATACTAAAATTTAACTGAAAGGTGACCCACACCTTTGAACATTTAGTTTAAAATAACTCACTTCTGTTATAAGATCTAAGGCTTAAAGGCCAAGACACTATAAAACCCTAGAATGGCTCCAGTGGGTGTGACTTATTACATTTATGTGGGTGGGGTTAGAACTGATCAGCAGTCAGAGCATCGGAATATTCCCAGGGCATGATGGACCAAGCACAGGAAACAGTCACAATGGATATTTTATTAGAGACATCTGCACAATACAGAAACAGAAACCAAATAACTACAAAAAAATCCCACCAAACACTAATATTGCTAATAATATACTTCTATGATCAGAGCGACACAGCTGGCTCTCAATCTCAGGGTCCCGGTGCCGGTGTAGTCTCTGTGGGTACCTGACCTACAACTAAATAGGTGAGCAGAGACATATGGGGAAAGCCTAGGACATCAGCATTGTCCTTCACTTCCCACCAGCATATACCTGGAATAAAACGTGTGTGGAAATTAAATGAATGAAGCATTTACCCTTCACATTCCACAATTCCCACCATTTCTACCTCCTCCAGGTTTCATAGTGTTTGATGAGAGGTAAAAGCATAGGGGGGGTTTCAATCAGTCTTCTGTGATGGATTATAAAACAGAACTTGTTTCCCTCACTAGTTTTTTCACGTGCAAATAATGTCTGTTTTTACTTTCTTAGGCGAAGCGGATTACTCACATCTGCACCGTAAAGAACAGCAGACCCTTGATATAGCTGCCAAAACACCAGCAATGTGTGGGTTAATGATCACACAAGACAATTAGTACCTCATTTTTGCACTGGAGCAGTTCAGCGCCAATGATCGGCTGGAACCCACGGGTTAGGTGGCCTTTCGATAACAAGCCCAAGTTATCATGTGTTAATTCTAGGAGGGTATGAGATGGAATAACTATAAAGCATTTGGGGATTATTAGAGGATGTATGAACATGTTCCAAAAAGCACACGTTGCTCTCGGATCACTGGAAATTTGAAATGTGATTTTCTGCAATCCAGTATAACTCATTCAAATAAAGGGCTGGTGGGCTACACACACTACACAAGTGGCCATTAACACATCTGGCATGGCTTCAAAGCGCTGTGGACGATTTCATATTTTATAGACCAACCAGTGCTGCTGGTTATGCTCAAAGCGCTGCAATTACATTGACAATATTGGTTGTTGTTTTGTGCAATGATTGCAATTCAGCATTCGTACACCCCATCCAAAAAAGCAAACCAATGCTTACAGAACAGTTACTTCACCATACAAAATGCCATTTAATTATTCTACAGCATTAAGAGGGATCATTCACCTTTAAATTAAATTAAGAAATTTGCTACTGGTTTTTATTTTTTATGGTTTTTCAATTATTTAGCTTTTTGTTCTGCAGCTCTCCAGTTTGGAATTTCAGCAGCTATGTGGTTGCTAGGGCCTTGTTTACCTTAGCGACCAGGCAGTGGTTTGAATGAGAGGCTGGAATACGAATAGAAGAGGGAAGGATAAAGAATAAAAGCAATAATTATAATAAAATTGTATCCTCATATAGCAATACTTTTTTTGGCTGCTGGGGTCAGCGACCCCCATTTGAAATTTGAAAAGATGTAGAAGAAAAAGACAATAAAGACCAATTGCAAAGTTTCTAGGAATTTGACATTCTATTACATACTCTGTTTACATAGCAAATAATTCACTCTGCCATTTTAAATGTTATTCTTGAACCAACAAATGTATTTTTAGCTGTAATATTGGTGTGTAGGCGCCATCTCAGTGCATTGTGCCTGAGTCTGAGCTTTTAGAAGGAGCCAGGGTTACACATTGGAACTGCTTTCAGGTAACCTATAGTTTCTCCTACTCCCATGTAACTGGAGGAGTCCCAAGCCGGACTTGGATTTCTTACTTTTGATTGCTATTCCGATATCTACTGGGAGCTGCTATCTTGCTCCCTTCCCATTGTTCTACTGATCAGCTGCTGGGGAAAAAGGAAGGAGGGTTATATCACTCCAACTTGCAGTTCAGCAGTAAAGTGTGACTGAAGTTTAGCAGAGCACAGGTCACATGGTTGTGGCACCCTGGGAAATGAAGAATATGGCTAGCCCCATGAGTTATTTCAAAATTTAAAAAATGGATTTCAACAGAGGATTCTGCTGGAGAAGCTCTATTAACTGATATGTTTTGAAAAAAAAAACATGTTTTCCCATGACAGTGTTCTTTTAAAGGTGAAACACCCCTTTAAAGTTAGAATGAATAACTGGAGATCTGCAAGGCAACAGAGCCTGGGAGATAATTCAAGTAGGCAATACACAGACTGACTGATTACACTCTCTTAACTGATCAGCCCATATGTTTATCGGACAGAACACATATGAAGAGCCACACATGGTATGGACGCATTTCTACTGCTCTGATTGGGCAAATGGCATGTAGCCGTGAGGATGCGATTTTCAATTCTGCCGGATCTCTGAATCGACCAATATCCATAGTATATGCATATTGGTTGCATGGATACCAATGGGCTTTCTATCAATTATCTATTCTTAAACTGTCCACATACAAACCAGTGCAATAACAAATCAATAAGCATAACCCTGGTCAGTATGGATCCACCATAATACATTATTTCGATCTATAACCCATTATTCTGATCTGGATATTTCTGGAATGAGGATCTCACAGGCCATGCTTTAAAATCTGTTCAGTCAATAACTGTGTCAACCTGCAGGGACCTCAATTGATAAAAGCATATGTCCAATTGGTAAAATAAATTGATGTCTTTATAGTCTTCTATGTTTATGATCAATATGAGAATGCCTGGATACGTGACCAAACATTCAGAAGTGCCCCTTAAATAGTAAAACAACACAAAAGCAACATTTCAGTGAGACACTGAGATTATTGTCCATGTGTCAATTTGGGGGAATTTTGTTTTGGGTTTTTTTTTCCAAAGAAAATTTAAGATGACAAAATACAGAGCATTACCATGTATTGTTCTTTTTTTAGAGGGGTAGTTCACCTTTAAATTAACTTTTAGTACGATTTAGACGGATATTCTAAGACAATTTGCAACTAGTCTTCATTTTTGGTTTTTCAGTTATTTAGCTTTTTGTTCTGCAGCTCTCCAGTTAGCAGTTATGTGGTTGCTAGGGTCTTATTTTACCTAGCAACCAGGCAGTGGTTTGAACAAGAGACGGTAATTTGAATAAGAGAGTTACAATAAAAAAATAAAATAAAATTGTAGCCTCAAAAAGCAAGAGTTTTTGGCTGTTTTAGTCAGTAATTCACATTAGAAGGTTGAAAATAGGCAGAAGAATAAAGAAACTATTTCATAAACTATAATAAAAAACAATTGTAAAGTTGCTAGGACCAGGCCATTCTATAACATACTAAAGGTTAACTTAAAGGTGAACCACCCCTTTAAATGAGGAGGAATACATTGTAAGCATTATTATCTGCTAAAAACACACCAAAGTACAAGGTTTAGGATGCATTTTGGCCAAATGCTAAGATTTAACTACCATTTGTGAGGTATCCAATGAAACGATAACTCTCCTCTCATCTTCAGGGCATTCCAGGGCATTAGATACACTTGTCCCACCTGCAGACACAAGCAAAGGCCATCACAGGTAGTTTAATAAACAAGACAAAATATAACTTAACAGAACTAAAAGAGGCCAAGCTCTATAGTATAACCTATACACTTCAACAGATTACTGCTACAAAGACATACATTGCATCTCAGGAGGTTGATTCGAGCTGTACTACATTAGGTTCATTATAGTACTAATGATTATGCTAATGCTAAATGATGACTGACGATTGGAACAGAAACAGATCTAAACACGACATGCAGCTGCCCAATAATTACATTCTGATCCCATCTGATAGAGATCTTTTAAAGTTCCACTAGCACGTATTTCAGATCTGTTCTCTGCTAATGTTTGGAACTTTCAAGATTAAAAAAAAAATACCCACAAACTGGAGCCACATGTCTAAAATATTTGAAACAGTCTTAAGTGCACAAGACTTATGTCTTGCTATCCACTTAGCACCAATTAGATGGCAACAAATAATACAGACATAAGAATGCTCTACACTCTTTCTCTCTTCTCCTGTCATCCCTTTATCTACCATTTTTCCAGCTTTGCTGCTTCTGCCTTTCATTTGATTTTGCAAGTCTTTATGTCCTATGTGCCTAGGGCACAATGGTGGGGGGCTAGGCACATTCCTCTTCTGTTGCCTGCTAGTCCGGGTCCTTGTCCCCCCCATGCCTAGACGATTTTTCTGGTATTTAAAGACAAACATCTGGGTAGTTGCTACTGGTTGCTAGACCCAGGGCAAGCTTTGCTCCTGTTAATACATTATACCCCATGGGTTGCTGGTATGTTGCTTTATCTACAGCAGTGCTGTCCAACTGGCGGCCCTCGACCCCCCTCTGTGTGGCCCCCCACCTGTCTGGCTGCTTTGATGGCTTAACTTTGTGTAAGCTTTAAATGGTATCAGTACTGAGATTAACTGGCCCCCTGCATGGTTATCACCTCACATTCAGGCTGTAAATCCCCCTGTATTGTTTAATCATGTAATCCCCTGTGCTGTTCACACCTTTTAACCTCTGCATTGTTCACCCCCTGTTGTGTTCACACCTCAGGCTCAGTCTGTAATCACCCACATTGTTCACCTCTTCACACCTCAGACATTGTATGTACTGCCTGGCCTGTGTATAGGCAGCACAGGTAGGCAAAGTATGGCACATAGGCAGCATAGGGCAGGGAGGGTATGGCACACACAGGCAGCATAGGGCAGGGAGGGTATGGCACACACAGGCAGCATATGGCAGGGAGGGTATGGCACACACAGGCAGCATAGGGCAGGGAGGGTATGGCACACACAGGCAGCATAGGGCAGGGAGGGTATGGCACACACAGGCAGCATAGGGCAGGGAGGGTATGGCACACACAGGCAGCATAGGGCAGAGTGGGTATGGCACATAGGCAGCATAGGGCAGGGAGCCTATGGCACACACAGACAGCACAGGTCAGGCAGAGTGCTGCCTGTGTGTGCCATACTCTGTCTGCCCTATGCTGCCTGTGGGAGTTTGTTAGCAGTTGGATATAGCCATTAAATGGTCCCTAAGGTGTGTGATTATGTGCTGGGGGTTGCTGTGCTAACCACAGGGGAGGAGGCATATGGATTTAAGGGTGTGACTTAATATGACATAATATAATTCTTTAACATATGAATGATGGTTGATATCCCTGCAGCGACCACTGTGATAAAATGGGTGTGGTTTAAAGTGGGTGGGGTTTAAAATGGGGGAGTGGCCAAAACTGGCTTCCATTATCGGCCCTCCACCATGTATGCGAGAGAAATTCCGGCCCTCGGCACCACAGAAGTTGGACAGCACTAATCTACAGCATTGGAATTTGTTCAATAAACATACATAGCCCTAACAAAGTTATTATATCTGTTGTCCTACCGCAAACAGGGCACAACTTGTTTGCATTACTATGGAAGTATGATTTGATCATATTAACTATGTTAATGTATTACATTAATAATAAAACTTGGCACCTACCTCCAAATGGAATGAGACAAACATCATGTTTACAGGATAGATCCACTATTTTCACAACATCTTCGTGACAGGCTGAAAACAGAAATAAAGAAAACGTTTTTGTTTTTTTTATTTTGAGAATTAGTCAGATTAAGGCACACAGATATTAGGGGCAGATTATCAAAATGTGAGATTAGGGCTCACCACTGAAAAATGTATCCACTTTCTATTAATTTTCTATGGGATTTTTAGAAGCCTGTTTATCAATGGCTGAAATTTAGAGTACACTTTGATGAATACGATTCTAAAAATCCTTCGGAGGATTTTATACTACCCCAACTTGTCCAGGAGCTCATATGACCATATAGTGCCAATGCAAATGCCATAATGTTGAAGTTCTTCAACATTATGGAAGGAGAAATAAAGTGGACAACATGGTTATAGAATATTTTGGTAGCACTCTGGGCTGGCATGGCTTAAATACAGTTTGCCCCCTTTTTACTGTAGCAGTTCTCTATGCTCTTCCTTCCAAATGTTTAATTTGGACTTAAGGAATTGGTTGTTTTAAGCGTAACAGCATTTAACAGCAACATGATTAGCTAAGCTAATATTTAACAGGCTTTATTCTGTTTAATTAATGTACAATGACTAATTTGACCATTTTGGATGGGCCTTGAGCTATTTGTGAAGTTAACCTAGTGCAATTAAATAGCTATAGTGATAATGGCATGTTTAATAATATTTAACCATTACTGTTTTGTACTCTGAAATTACTACACTGCTAATTGCTACTTTGAGATACAATAATGCTTAATTGGTGCTGCCTAATCACTTAAGGAAACATGGCTACCTAACAGTCCATTTCACACGGACAGCAGAAATCACCTTCTACACAGAACAAAGCAAACTGTTAGTCTAACAAGGATCCTAATTATTTTCTTTTTAGCAAGGGGTTCAATTATAAAAGCGCTGGTAAGAGGATGTTTTCAGCTTGAGTGAAACATACACAATAGGCAATGTGGCACAGGAAACTGAGTGTGAAGGGGGCCCTCTATCTTATATAATATTTCAAAGGGAAAGAAAAAGGGACTAAAGGTTATGGAACAGAGTAGATTATATATATAGCTAAAGGGTAAAGATAAGGCCACAACTTTATCAACTTCCAAAGCCCCTATTGTGCTACATTCACCTTAGAAAATGCAAAAATATGGAATGAACTAGAAGCAAAGGGGCAAGGGCAATACACCTAGTAATAATGAGACTTTCCCCCTGCTTGCTCATAACCTGTACAGAGAATCTGACCATTATGGGTAGAGGTGGTTAATACCATTCCAGCAGTTGCAAGCAGATGACACCTAAAGTCTGCCAACTTTTGTTGTTGTGTTGTTTCAAAAAATATCTGTACATCCATGTGTCTTAGACTGCATGTACTTAACTCCATGAAAAATTAAAATCGCACTTACTTGGCCACACAACAATGTCGGGAATCCTCTTAAACATTCCTTCCCTGAGAGTAAATATTTCATGTAGGCAATGACCTATTAAAGAAAAAGCATTAATACATTCACACTTAAAGCTGACAACACCTTTCCCAGTCCACCGACAGGTAATATTCAAATGGAGCACTGTCAATGCTAAAGTAGGGTTACACACTTAAAAGAACCCATACTACTATACAATAGGTGCCTTCCCACCAGCATACACTGCCAATCAGAAAGACATACATGGACTTATGTTATATCTGGAACAAAGTTTGCTACACTTATCACCTATAGCAACCAATCAGCAGGTAGCATTTACTGATCACCTGTTTAAAGGCAAGCAACTTATTGGTTGCTATGAGTTACTGCTCCGGGGCAAACATTGTGCCTTTTATTACATAACAAATATGGCTGGCCAGCAGGGGCGGGCAAAGCCAACCGGGTGCCTTAGGCAACCCGGTCGGCCACCTCACAACCCCCCTCACCGCGCTTTTGGCTGATTGGTCATTTTTTGGTGATGGGTCATTGCCCCCACCGCTAATGACAAGCGGCGGGGGCAGTGACAAAGAAGGAGGACAAGGGGTCGGCTGGAGAGGCTCCTGTCTGGTGCCCTCTAATCATTGCGCCCTAGGCAGCTGCCTCTTCTGCCTACCCCTAGTTCCGGCCATGCTGGCCAGCTACCACCCTTTAACACTCTCTGTGATCTAGTTACATGCTAGCCATCTACTTTCCCTCCATTACAAGGCAATTCTGCTCCTTCGAACCTTACCTAGCTCTATGAACTTGCCAGCCTATTCCCCTAGCTCTATGAACTTGCCAGTCTATTCCCCTAGCTCTATGAACTTGCCAGTCTATTCCCCTAGCTCTATGAACTTGCCAGTCTATTCCCTTAGATCTATTAACTTGCCAGTCTATTTCCTTAATATGACACTTGCTCCTTACCTCCCATCACCACTCCTCCCGAACCTACATGCCAGCATACTTCTTCACACCACCCCTTCCATTAGCATGCCAGGTTTGTCACCTTTTCTGACCCTCTGGATAAGTCACCCTTCCTCCCACCCTGTTCCATTTCTCAGGACAACCCATTAGGGTTTAAGATTAAGAGAAGGCGAGTGTATTATATAGAGAAAAGGCTGGAGAGCAAAGAAGTGTTGATGAAAATCTTCACCAACCTACAGGACACTGGACTAGTAACATCTGACTTTCTGGGCTATCTTGTCACCAATATGTTGGTAGCCTTGAGTAGTAACAATCTCACTTTACTTAAATGGAAACTTGAACTTAAAAGTGAAACTTGTTGAGTGCTTATGGCTGCGAGTGCTTATGGCTCTATTTACACAGGCCTTTCGGATTATTTAGTTTTTACCTTTCCTTCTCCTTTAAAAATCATGAAAAGGCTGCATATCGCTTAATTGATGTATAATTCAAAGTTGATTAAAATTATGTTTACTTTTTAAAAAGCTTAAGTTGTGTTTGGGTGGAGTTTATACAAGAGAGGAATTCTGGTATAAACATCAAACTGAAGAAGTCGTCACTGAAATTTTATACTGAATTATGTTAGTCTGTAAAGATTCAAGCCAATACAGCATTATTACAAGTCACAGACAAGAATTTACTGTGTTTCCATACAATTAGGCTTCTTTAAATTACTGAGGCTACTTGTTATAGTCAGTTTGGAACATCTTAAGATCTGTTATTCTTGTGCAGTGAGTAGTACAATAAAAAACAAATTACAACAATTTTGGCCTTCTATCATCATCCATAAAATGGTGGGGCAGAAAACTAGGCAAGGTCTAAAATTACTCATGCAATTAAGTTTTAATTTTGAAGAATATTTCTAAAAAGCCAAATAAAAGCTTATTTGCTTATGCAAAACCTAGCTTTAGCTATCCATATGTTACACGGATGTGCATTTAGATGTCCCGTTCTTACCATGTGCTCGGAAAATTCGATCTTCAGCATCCTGGGAATATGAAATGCCTATGGCTTTAACGTCCTGGAGGAATCCTTCATTTACAAGTGCTGGTGGGGCATCGCTTACATTTAAAGATGCCTAATCAAGAAACATTGGGAAGTTAAAAGGAGAAGCGAGGCATGCAATTTTCTGCCAGTAATTGGAAACTAAGGACTTTAAAGAGCAGTTGAATATAACGTCTGAGCGGCATGGTAGGCTTCCAAGAACAGATCGATACTCTTCTAATGGCGTGATATTACTCATAGTGGTAGGACACCATGGAAAGCTAACACATCACAATCTGGCTGAAGTATATGAATGTATCAAAACTTAGTGGAGCAAAGCACATTAAAATATCAATACATTCCTACAAAAAATAATGCTAAAGATTATACGTTTTGACACTCAGCCTTCATAGCTCAATGAGACGCAATCAGTGTTTTCCACTCTACTTGCAGGAAGAGTAATTAGTATTTCATACATGCTGAGGACTAAAGGGAATTACATCTCTTATGCTAATCCTTGGTTTTGCAGGCTTTTTGTTAAACTGTCACAGGTTAAATTATGGGCTACTTTGCCCAGTACTTCCAAGTGAAATATATAACCAACCAACTCCTAGAGGGAAGTGTATTTCAGGATACTCTATGATCCCTGCTCATATATAAAAAGACTGTTTTCGTTTAATAAAGCATGAAGAAGAAAATCTACCAGCATTGCAACAAATTACTCTTTTAAGTATTGTCATCTTAGATGTTATCAAGAGAGGCCTCACTGGGGTGATACACAAATAAATACTGTAATGCAGAGGCTAAATAAATCAGTTCTTCCATCTCATGATTCTTTAAATAGGGATATATTGGGATTTTTTAAATGAAAAAATATGTTGAATGATTGCTGTTGATCGCACTGGCCATATCCGGGAGACATTGTGTCCCACAGTGACTGCATTTCACAAACCAAGAAGAAGAGATTATAGCTGGTGGGGTTTTTTTGTTGTTTACCTTACAAAGGCTGTAGGTTAAACAAGTAAAAAAAAAACTAGAAACCTAGAATAATATACATGTTCCAGTAAAACCAAATCAGACAGGGTCAAATGAAAGACCAAGGTTGCAATGCAGAGGCAGATATCCGGTGTATTTTAACAGGAGAGAACATTCCTGGGATGGAACCATAACAATGAGTGCATTACTTAGAATGATCTACCATGTCCATGCATGGTGCATTATAAAAAGTATGCAGGCACTTGATCCGTTTTTGCATTTTAGTGCAAAGACTCAAAATGTGTTTATTTATGGCACTGCTATGTTGCTTGAGCAGCTCCATTTTAAACAGCACCTTAGTTAATTATCAAAGGATATTGTGAGCTTAAGCTTTACAGTTAGTTAGTAAAGCTATTGGTAGATATAGTTTATTTATGCGAGTGTAAAGATAGGGATGTATTATTGTGGGTATATACGAGTTTAGAGGGGTTGAACTGGATGCACTTTGGTCAACTCAACTTGACTATGTGAGATCAAGGCTTTGGTTGGGCCACTGTAGGACAATGGGTTCTCCTACAGTATTTCCCTTTATTTTGCACTGTCTATTCTTCCTTCTGTTTTAACAAAGTAAATCCTCCAGCAGATAATTAGGCTGTCCAAGCACAAAAAGGTGAAAGTTCTCCAATAGCCCAGTTCTGTTTCAGGATTTGAAAATGAAGGTCAAGTCATTATCCAACCAGTAAGTTGGTACATACTCACCCCTAAAGACTTGAACTATGATTTTAACTCAATTTTTCCCCTCATTTAATAATAGTAAATGTGTGGTTGCATCACACTGCTATTATACTACTTACTCGGGAGGTAGTTTTTTGATCCAGACTGGCACCGAATGTTTTCTCCATCCATTCTCTTAAAGCTGGTAGCACCATACCACTAAGTTTGTATCTATAAAACAAACAAATTGGTAGCATTTTACAGGCAAATACCTGACAAATGTTTTTACATTTGGTAGGGTTTAACATGTTGGCTACACACAGTAGGGTTTAACACCTACCTGCCAGGTGACAGAAACCAGGCAATGCCTTTTAATGGAAGCCTATAAATAGCCTATATTAAGATGAAGCTTTCACATTCAAGTCATTTACAATGCCATTAGAGATTGAGCGAACACCTTTTAGCTCCAAGGGTTCCCTCAGTGCCCTTTGTCAATCTCTGCCAGTCAGCTGTCCCAAAAGTAAAAGGCACACACAGGGTGTGCCGAACACCAGAAATTACTCCAGGCAGACTTTGAAAATGTTTGGTGCAACCATGCCCATAAAGCGCACAAGCAATTGCACTAATTTTGTTTGCTCGCAATTGCGTCAAGCAAAGGTCAATTGAGCCATCTAACATCTTTCAGCAACAGACTGACACTGCCAAACCGACAGTTTGTGTAGGTGTTTCCCTCTTGCTCTTGACCTGCACTTCCCAGCAATCTCCTCTTCCCCAAACTTGATGCCGTCCATGGCAGCCAAAAACGTAATTATAGCTACAGGGCCTTCTTAATTTCAGTATGTAAATGCTAATATACTTAATAATTATAATAAATACCCTTACTGGCCCGTGATATCATATCCTGGTCCAGAAGCAGGCTAAGGCTTATGGCACAACAGGCTTATTCTCTAAAGCTCCCTAATGCGCCTATGCCACCTCTCCTTGGCATTGAAATTGATCATTTCCGTTAACAGGTGGTTTTCGGCTAAAAAATGCACAGGGTTTTGGGACCAAAAATGATGGCCTGTGGGCCAAACAGATGGATACTGAACAAGTGGGCATGTACATGGCCACCATTCCGTCTCTCCATTTGTTTAAGGCACAACCCCAAACACCCCAAACTGACAAGAATGAAGAATAGTTGCAGCTGCTCTTTTCTTTATCATTTTCAGATGTGCAGCTGCCGACATGGTGTTCATCTGTAAATTAAATAAACCAACCTACCAAATCGATGAACCAACCCATAAACTATGGTATTAGGATATCAGTAGGAATCATTTGCCAAACATAACCATACCTAAAATCTTTCTGGTACGTGCATGACCAGCTTAAATGTCTGGTCTGCATTCTTCCAACACTAAACCATGCAATACACTAGTAGAGGTATGGGATCTATTATCCAGAATACTCAGGGCATGAGGTTTTCTGAAAAAGGGCTACATAAATTCGATGGCCATACTTTAAGTCTAATAAAAAATAAAACATGACAAACAAACCCAAATAGGATTGTTGTGCCACCAAATAAGGATTAATTATATGTTAGTTGGGGTCAAGTGAAAGTTTCTGTTTTATTATTACAGAGAAAAGAGAAATGTGTTTTAATTTTTTTTTTCCCCTTTTGAAGCTACTAAAGGTAGTTTACCTTTAAGTTTACTTTGAGATTGTTATAGAATGACCATTTCTAAGCAACTTTTCAAGTGGTCTTCATTATTTTTTTTTTTTTTTATAGTTCTAGTTATTAGCCTTTTCTTTGACTTCTTCCAAGTTTCAAATGGGGGTCACTGACCCGAGCAGCCAGAAAACCTTTGCCCTGTGAGGCTGCAATTGTATTGTTATTCTTACTTTTTATAATTTATGTTTCAAATCAGGTCCTTTGCTATTCATATATCAGTCTCTCATTCAAACCACTCCCTGGTTGCTAAAGTCATTTGATCCCTAGCAACCAGATACAAACTAAGAGCTGCTGAACAAAAAGAGAAATAATAAAAAAAAAACACCAATAATAAAAAAATGAAGACCAACTACAAATTACTCTCTACATCATACTAAGTTAACTCAAAAGTAAACAACCTCTTTAATAAACATAAAAATTTAAATACATGTAAAGAGAAGGATCAACTCACCATGAAAACGTTTCTTACTCACAATCAAATCCCTCACCTTAAGAGATAATCCTAGCGACTAGGATAACCGTAGGAAACTATAATTTCTAATATGATGGGAGTTTATGTTGTATTTATGGCAGTTAGTGATGATACAGACCTGTAGGGAATGGTTTTATTTCTATGTTACAGAAGTTACTGGGACATAAACCCTGTAAGGGTTCCTCCAGCACAGATGCCCAGAGATACACACACACAGCCATATGCAGGTAGGAGACTCCCAAGAATTTGCTTTATAAGATTTATGAAAGCCAAGAAGAAAAACAATGACTGAGCCAGAATATTATATTACACTTTCCAGACAACACTGTTTTTCTTCCAGTTCTCCTTTACAGGGAGCCTTGCCAGCTCATTCTTCGCTAGGAGATCAGACATATCAAATGAATATCCAAATCCCTGATGGGTACTGCCTAAGAACCGGACTTCCTGTACAAAAACAGATCTGCACAACGTCCACTGCTTCAGCCCACTGACTTAAAAGCTCCGCCACGGGATTCCATGATTAATGCTCTACAAACCAAGAATGAATATTTAAAGGCGTGACCAAAAGGGCAAAAAGAAATTCCAACAATTATACATTTTTTACATTGGTATATTACTTTTTCTTCTATAAAGAAGCGTCTATGGATATAAAGTTGCTGCGTGGCCAGGAAACAGCTAGTCGTGGCATTAAATATTTACTCCTGGCTTGTAACTTTAGGGAGTTTTTATACAGATTTGTATTCTCTTCACTGGTTAATAACAACAATTTTCCCTAAGAAAATTCAATATCATTGCAGGTACAGTATGGGATCCCTTATGCAAATGTCCATTATCCAGAAAGGAAATTTCCTATAGAGTCTGTTTCAAGCTGTAAAAAAAAGAGTAAATTTTAATTTGTAAAAATAATTTCCATTTTATAATTTCCCAATAATAAAACAGTACCTAGTACCAGTGTCCTGCGGTGGGTGGGTACCCGTGGAATATCCGGGGTACCCCTGTGGGTTGCGGGCAAGATTTTTGGATGTGGGTACAGATGCGAGTCATGAGTCGGGGTGTGGGTCTTATCTATATTTCTTATCTTATATTCTCTATATTTCCTATTTTTTACTCCTTTAAACATTTTATTTTTGTACCCCCCTCACACTTCTGATGATGTCACTTCCAGTTTGTGGAACCAACACTTCCTATTTAATAGTGGTAAGCGGGTTGCAGTTAGGTTGCAGATAAGGCAGTTGGTTCCGCACAGAACTTAATCCAACTAAGATATACTTTATCCTTATAAGAGGCAAAACAATCCTGTTGGGTTTATTTTCCTAATTCGGATCTCCTACGTTAAGTCTGCTAAAAAAAATTATTTAAACAGTAATTAAACCCAATAGGATTGTTTTGGCTCTATTAAGGGTAAATTATATCTTAGTTGGGATCAAGTACAGGTACTGTTTTATTATTACAGAGAAAAAGCAAATCATTTTTAAAAATGTGAATTATTTGATTAAAATGAAGTCTATGTGAGATGGGCTTTCTGTAATTTGGAACTTTCTGGATAATGGGTTTCTGGATAAGGGGTCCGATACCTGTAAATTACGAAAAGATTCCTTATCTGGAACATCCCATTTCCCAAGAATTCCAGATAATAATGATAACCTGTATTAATATTACAGTTATTCATATTACAGGTATGGGACCAATTATCCAGAATGCTCGGGACCTGAGGTTTTCCGGATTAGGGGCATTTCCTAATTCGGATCTCCTACGTTAAGTTTGCTAAAAAAAAATTATTTAAACAGTAATTAAACCCAACAGGATTGTTTTGGCTCCAATAAGGATTAATTATATTTAGTTTGGATCAAGTACAAGGTACTGGTTTATTATTACAGAGAAAAAGAAAATCATTTTTAAAACTGTAAATTATTTGTTTAAAACAAGTCTATGGGAGATGGGCTTTCAGTATTTCGGAGGTTTCCAGATAACTGTTTTCAGGATAAGGGATCATATACCCGTATAAGTAATTTAAGGATTTGTGGTTGTTGGGCTGTTGTTGAACTGCAGCTCCCACTTGCCCAGCAGCTAGACATGATGGGAACAAGAGCAGTGGCAGAGCTGAAAAGAGATAAAGCACACTCTACAGCCCTAAGTGACATTTCTGTTTCATTCCACAGAAATTGTGCGAGTGATTTAAATTCTTCAATTTGTGCAGATCCTTATTAATTATGGCCCTATAAGAACCCTCAGCCGTCACAGGGGTTGGGTACAGCCCACAGTCAGATATGCAGTTCTATGATTTTTTTCCTCTGTATTTTCTACTGACTTTGGACTCCCCACAGCGAATGGCCGGTGTGCACAGAAAGGATCCTGTCTCTGGGGTTTATCTCTTTAGTGCCAGGCCTGGCTGCATGAGAGATGCTGATTCATATTATTTATTAGTGGGGGTCAGTCCGTCAGTAAAATGCCATGGAAGGAAGCAAGGGGAAAAGCTGTTAGCAGAAGGCAGCGCGGTGGAGAATTGTGCAATTAGGATCATGGTGCGCTTGCCATCATTCATTCTCCGCTGGCGATAAGGCCGACCAATGGGAACAGAGGGCTGACATATCAGTGGGTGCCAGCAGAATGACCGGCGCGTATATACATATATAAGTATATCTCCCCTTGCCACAGCTTGGGAATCTGACAGCAGCCTGATTTTCTCTCATAGCAAACGCTGGGATATTTATCCTAAATTTACTTGCTGTTTTGAGTTACTTCAAAGCATGGTGCCCTTCTGCACTGGTACAGAGCCTGGATTATATCCGTCAGCAGTGGGGGGGGGGGGGGAATATGCTCTATAACAAATATATAGCCTACAGTCTAAAGCACAAACACAATACTATTCCCACCAACAGAAAGAGAAGAATAAACAGAGATGTATTTCCTCCAGTCTTTCCTAGTCCTACTATAAACGTGGTAAAGTTCTGGGAAAGTGAGTTTGCCCTAGAGGGTAACAGAGGAGATACAAGCTGTAAAACTGGGGAAGGTTGAAAGAAAAACTCTATTAATTCTTATATAAAAAGTGTGATACTGGCCATATACAGATATGAGATCCCTTGTCTGGAAACAAATAATCCAAGTTCCAAATTACAGGAATGCCATCTCCTATAGACTTTATTTTAATCAAATTCTAGTTTTTTTTCCCTTTTCTCTGTAATAATAAAACAGTACCTTGTAACTAAGCTGCATGGATCCATACTGAAGGCAAAATAATTCTATTGGGTTCATTTAATGCTAAAATGATTTTTAGCAAATTTAAGGTATGGGTATACAAATAACAGAGAGGCAACTAATCATGAAAATCCCAGGTCCCCAGCATTCTGGATAATGGATCCTATATGTGAAAGAATGGTATGAAACAGGGGGTAGCACACTGGGGTCCTAACCTGTGCCGGGAATTATATGTGTATTATTTAGATTTAAGTATACGGCACCCACATAAAGGCTATGGCTTATATTTTAGCCACCCCTAAAAGCATTTCAATGGCAAGTTTAGATTTACATGTTGCACTAAAAACAGCACAGGCTGTAATACAAGTTATATACAAGTTATGCGGCCTATACCCTGGCATGTTTATATACTGAATACAGCACATACACAGACCCAAGCACTACAGCAGAGTCATAAGTACACAAAATAAGGGTCATGTTTATTTATACAGGTATGGGGCCTGCTATACAGAATACTTGGGGGTTTTCCGGATAAGGGGTCCTTCCTTAATTTGGATCTCTAAACGTAAAGTCTACTAAAATAATTTCAATATTAATTAAACCCAATAGGATTGTTCTGCCCCCAATAAGAGGTAATTATATCTTAGTTGGGATCAAGTACAGGTACTGTTTTATTATTACAGAGAAAAGGGAATCATTTAACCATTAAATAAACCCAATAGGGCTGTTCTGCCCCCAATAAGGGGTAATTATATCTTAGTTGGGATCAAGTACAGGTACTGTTTTATTATTACAGAGAAAAGGGAATCATTTAACCATTAAATAAACCCAATAGGGCTGTTCTGCCCCCAATAAGGGGTAATTATATCTTAGTTGGGATCAAGTACAGGTACTGTTTTATTATTACAGAGAAAAAGGAAATCATTTTTTTAATTCATTTTAATTATTCGATTAAAAAGGAGTCTATAGGAGATGGCCTTCCTGTAATCTGGAGCTTTCTGGATAACAAATAATCTATTGGTCCTTTGGGACCTTTATCACGACTTTATCAAGCGATGGCAATAAAACACTATGATTCACAAAAAATAGATTGTTGTTCCTTCTGAAAGCTATATATTAAATATAATAAGTGGATTGAGTGCAGATATTTTGTAGATACATGATGATGATAGATAGATAGATAGATAGATAGATAGATAGACAGATAGATTTGAAAATATTTGAAATAAAGAATTTTATTATTTAAAATCCACTTCTTGCCATTTTTCTTGAAGTGGGTTTTGCAGAATACTGAGACATCTGCTGGGGGTATTTCTAATTTCGAGCAGGCTCCTCTCATACACTCCAAACCCCTCCCAAAGGCTCCATAGTTTCAGCTTACAACTATCCTCCTCCTTCCCCCCGGGGTGGCACCAAAGCTACATGGAAGTTCTGATAGGCTGTAGGATTGGTGGGCTGAGATTTGAGGATTGCAAAGCTATTGGTGAGTGGGAGTGATTTATGGAAAAACTGTTAAGCTCATTGGAAAAGGAGAAATATGACATCATCCATCAAATTTCCATAGCTCCGCCTGCCTAAGTTAACCATTTGTAGGTTCCACATTCACACAGCTATCTTAATTGTACTACAGCACCACCTTCTGGTAGAAACTAATACCACTCCGTCTGAGGTTACACATAGAATTATATAGGATTCTGCCTGGATAAGCCCTGCAGTTCAGTGAGGGAGCAAACATATCAGCACTGCCTGGGCTATTATTCTTTTAGAAACAGAATTGTCTTTTCGTTGAATATAGAAAATTCTTCAATTAAAATTTTTAAAAAAAGAGGTAAAAAAAGAAAAACCGTTGATGTAAATGCCATTTAAACAGGGAAATGCCACATATTCCAGTTGTTTAGCCAAAGACAAAGACTTAAGGCCCCCACTGAATATAAAGGTTTTTCACAGGGTCTGCGTGGGGACAATTTGTAGAAAGTTTCCCATAAACATGAAATAAAACAAATGGCTAAAACTAAAATGTCTCACATTTCTATTCTAGTCAATTTTTTTCCTAAAAAAAAAAAAAATATATTCTATATCTGTTTGGTCACATATATGTTCACTGATCTTGGCCCCGGAGTGCGCTATTATGGACACTGCTAGATAATATATAATACACAAGAACCATGAATATACAGTAAATGACATCCTTATACGCATATTAGCAGCATTTATAAAGCACTGTGTGAGTGAAGACAGAAGGACAGACAGACATACTGGGACACAGACACAGATTTTCAGCCTTACCTTTTGCCAGTAAACTCGGCTTGGCCCTTTTTATTGAAAGTGAATTTGGAATCATTGTATCCCCAACCATTCCACTTCAGGGCTTCTTGCCTGCCATAAAGCAAAACAGAAACATGAAGTCAAGCGGGATCAGTGGCCTTGGCGCTCTTATTTGTCGCCTCACAACAAGCTAGGATGCTATCCACAGAACTTTATACATTTATAATACACAGGAGCCTCACAGAGGGACTTCAAGTCCCAGAATCCATCACTTCAACATTGAACATGGTGATGGGAGGGGCTGAATGAATCTGCTAGCCTAAGGGGGTAGGGAAATGTTCCCTATGAGTCTTAGGCAGAATGATAATGATATAAGGAATCATGTCATTCTATGCAAATATATATGTATTCCGTATTGGCAGTTCAGATACTGTTTATTTATGAACTATTTTAAGCCTGAGTGAGCTCATGTCAAGTGTGGTTTATTTTCCCTTTATCTCATGGAATAACAAGAATGTTACAGCAAACAAACAGAAAAGCACTGCTAATTGAATTTCTTTGTCCTGGAACCAATGGAAACACAATAGGATGGTGCCGTGGCCCAGATGGGGGTTCTGCTGTAATAATGTGCACAGAAGTAAAGAATGCTGGCAGTGGGCTGCTGGATTCCTTCTAGAACAAGGGCTTCTTTAAGAGAACGGGAAGGATTTGTTCCTTTTGGCGCTGGGAGCTGTACTTGTTCAGAACCCAATGGACATGATTACTGGGGAAATATTATTCTGGGCCCATTGTGAATCCAGTCTTGGCTAGGGGCCTAAGCACATTTGCCCCCAACCCCGGGGGTACTTTCGGATTGTTACAAACAATTCCAAGTTTTCTTTACTTTGGAAGGAAAAGGCTCAGAGCTTTTACACGAAAGCAAACCTTATGCTCCCTGCCGGCATCAGAACTTTGCCTGTGTGCAAGCGGACTTAACTCTTCCCATTCCATAAAGAAAGCCCGTCTTCCGAAACAGGAAGTCACTGGAGCCAATGTCAATGCACTTACTTCACTACTTTGTTCAAAGAGCTTAATCGTATTTGGCAACTAAAGCTAAATTTGCTACGACTTTAATTTCAGAGGTCTGTGGATGATGGGAGTTGTAGTTTAACAACAGCTGAGGGCAGCAAGCTGGACATGCCCCTAAATATATCTTATTATATACTGTGCAGATATGGAATTTCACAGATGCTGGGGGCTTAGAGAAAATTCACTGATTATTTCCGGAGTTTAACAGTGCGATGCAGGCCAATAACGCACCGGTGCGAGGGAGCAAGAGAGCATCAGATCTGTAGCCTGGTTCCGAGATCTCTCCTGCACCTACTGCTGCTGTAACATGGGAGTCACTATCCCTTCTCCTGTACAGACACTGCTGCAGCTGAAGCCTCACCGGAAAGCATGGCTGGGAGTTAGAGACCCAAGCATTTGTGCTTTTACACTATAGGTCCAGCCTGACGCCGGCAGTGGCAGCAGCACAGCAATCCAATCTGCTCAGCATCCCTGTATTATCCCCTTCCCAATCAGCCTGAGGAGAGAGCTCTGCTATTCCCACCCAGAGCAATGATCCAATTAGTTACTGAGCCGAGCCCACTCTCCTTTCTTTCTCCCCCCACACAGGGCAGCAGCAGCCTGACTACACCATGGAGACAGCATTCCTGTAGCCAGGGGCATACGTGTGCGAGTAACAAGGAGTCATGGAATCCCATGCCCACGCCATGATCACCCATGGTATATCAGATGCTCAGCCATTTAGCCCGTTACGCTTATACATTAGTATATACCTGAATCCGAATGGCATGGAACCCACAGCCACCCAGCTCTTTAACTGCAAAAACAACTGAACCAACCCAAAATGGGCACAATCATTCCCAAATTCTGGGTCCTTCACAGGGATGAAAAGTCCTCCATGCTTAAAAGCCATATTTTCTAACGTATATACTCGCATAGAAAGCCCTGGCTGATGATTTCACCGTGAGTGAGTGGCAGTGCCATGGGCACTAACATGACATTATGCTAGCATTTAAGGCAACAGTTCAGATGGGTTCTTTTACCTGAATAAAGTGGGAGGAAAATTACAGGAACTATTCTTCCCCATTGAGGAAAGACGAAAAGAATTTCCTTCATTTATTATTCAGAAGATGCAGTGCACAACCCCCCATTCAGTTAATAACAAGCCCCCAAAAGGCTTTACTGTTCCTTTAAGCAGCAGCGCATGCTCCAGTAGTGAAATAAAGCCCAGCGCATTAACTGCAACGCAGCAAGCATCAGCCGACATAACAAATGTGTGACCTCTCTGTAACATCTCTCTAGTAAAACAAGCTGCCTCGCTTGAACACTAGGTGGCGCTCCATATTCATAGCATTATTATTCCAGAACCATGCTGCTGAATACAATGGAAAAAGGGAAAGTACACACTGCAAAACTACATTATTCCCTTTCTGTTCTTGCCCCACTATAAAGCACCAAGCAAATCCCATTACATTGTACTAAAGGATAGAAACAGTGACAGAGGGGTTTAAAGCTGCACAAATGAGAAGGGAGAATGGAAAGGTTTGCCTGGGTTTATAAATGGGCATTGTGCATTTAACTTTATAACATAAGTGTCAACAGCAATCACCCCTAATCATTCCACTGGGAGGCTTCAGTTGCCATGGGTCTGTCCATAGCAACAGTGTGCTGCCCTGGGGCATAGGAACTGCCATCTATATGCATCAAGCACCCAGCATCCCCAGGCAGTACACTCACATTTCCTCCATCCCAGGTGAAAAGGAAACCTCAATGATGAAACCCAGAAGTTAAATGACTATTGAAATTAGGATTTATCTTATGTATAGCTGCTGGTCATGAGAACTGTCATGGCTGCCCTATGCCATAATGCTAGTAATATCTTAAAATGCTCCCAACCTAACAACTGTCATGGCAGCCTTAGATTATAATAAAAGATCTTTCTTTAAGCATCTGACAATCCAAAGACAACCAGACACAAGCCTGCATTCTATCATACTGAGGATGGATGCCATGTTGCCAGCTGCAGGGGCACCCCATTAAGGCCTCTGATTCTGCAGCAATGGTTCACTCCACCAACTAAAATAAAATACTACAGGGAATGAGCAGCCGGCCACAAACGCTCCACCTTCTGCCCTACAAACAGCCTCTCTGCAAACAAATGCCCACTAGGTGGCAGTGTTACTCCATAACAGATTTCTTCTTTGCCGCACTGCTTTCCTGGGCAGTGCCCACCCACAGGCTCTTTATTGTTCAATAACCCTACGCTGAGATTTCAGAAAGGGAGGCTGAAATTGTCAGGACCAAAGTTAAAAAAAAAATTTTTTTTAAATTATTTAATCTTCAACACAATAGAAAAGCTAAAGTCTTTGCATGTTGTCTGTATAAATGGAAATGTACATTATTAAAATGAACAGCAAAAAGAAGGCGTTGTGTTGTTTGAACTATTTGGGACGACCCCCCATAAAAACATTACACTGCTGCTGCTGAAGAGCCACAGAAGGCAAGCAATGCATGTCAGACATTAGCAGCAATACCAGCATTAAACATCACTATATAAACTCCCCCTGGCACATTAAAGTAACAGCCCATGTTAAAACCCAAAAATGCATCTAGTGAAGGTTGAGCTATCGCCCCTGGTCACCAGTGCTTTCAAAAAGCATTACAAGTTCAGGTAAACGCTTACTGCAAAAAAAAAAAAAAAAAAAAAAATTGGGGGCAAAGTTGTTAGTGGAGAAGCAGGAATTGCTTTAAATTACCAAAATCCACCTTATGGCACAGTAATCTCTAAAAACAAAGCCCAAGGTGCAATTAGCAAAGGGTTAATTAATGCAGGGCTGGGCAGTTTGAACGTGCCTTATTTTGGGTGCCCTCGTGTTCACATTCTAATGAATCTGACCGCCCAAGAATAGGGGACCCTTTCATATTTATTTCACATTCTTATGAAGTCCGGTGTGGGAAATAATGCACAAGACATAAGTTATTCCTAAAGTCAAACAAGCAACTACAAGGAAGAAAACCATTGGCGAGTCCCAACAATAAAAAAGCTGTGGAGGTAGATGCCAAGTGCTGTGCATAAGCTGGCATTGGTGCCCTCTAAGTGACTAGACCTATCCATAAGCCAGTCCCCTAAGTGACTAGACCTATCCATAAGCCAGCATTGGAGATCAAGGTTTGGTGCTCCTCAAGTGACTACACCTATCCATATGCCAGCCCCCTAAGTGACTAGACCTATCCATAAGCCAGTGTTGGAGATCATGGTTTGGTGCTCCTCCAGTGACTAGACCTATCCATAAGCCAGCCCCTAAGTGACTAGACCTATCCATAAGCCCCCTAAGCGACTAGACCTATCCATAAGCCAGCTCCCTAAGCGACTAGACCTATCCATAAGCCAGCCCCCTAAGTGACTAGACCTATCCATAAGCCAGCCCCCTAAGTGACTAGACCTATCCATAAGCCAGCCCCCTAAGTGACTAGACCTATCCATAAGCCAGCCCCCTAAGTGACTAGACCTATCCATAAGCCAGCCCCCTAAGTGACTAGACCTATCCATAAGCCAGCCCCCTAAGTGACTAGACCTATCCATAAGCCAGCCCCCTAAGTGACTAGACCTATCCATAAGCCAGCCCCCTAAGTGACTAGACCTATCCATAAGCCAGCCCCCTAAGTGACTAGACCTATCCATAAGCCAGCCCCCTAAGTGACTAGACCTATCCATAAGCCAGCCCTGGAGGTCATAAATTGAACTTCCTTAAATGGCCAATCAGTGTCCATAAGCCTGCATTGGAAGTCAGAATCTGGTGCTTCCCAAGTGGCTAGTTGGTGTTTATAGGTTTTTGCTGGAGATCATGAATTAAAGCTCCCTAAGTGCCCAATAATTTTCCATAAGGCAGCAGCGGAGATCACAACTTGATGTTCCCCAAGTGTCTAGTCAGCACCCCTAAACCAGCATTAGAAATCGGGACTTGGAGCTCCGCAAGTGGCTACTTAGCATACACAAGCTGGCAGCGGAAAGCATGACTTTTCCTTCCCAAGTGACCAGTCGGTCTATAAGCCGATATTGGAGATCATAGGCTGGTGCTCCCCAAGTGGCTAGCCAGCGTCACACAGAAGATACTGCCCGCAGTGCTCAATGTCATTAGAGCAATGGTCACAACCTGCTTACAATAAAGTCCCATGGGCACAGCACAAATTTGCCCGAGAAATGTAAATTTTCCAAAACCTAAAGAGGTTACCTGTCCCTGTTACAGAGAATATACGGGTTCCACCAAGCACAGCAAAAGTCTGTATTTGATAGCTACCTAAATACTGACTAGTACGCAAGACGGTAGTAAATGCATCTATATTGTTAGTCATTCGGCTTAATGGTGCAGCATAACCAATATTCAGCTATATGATGACCAGAGCGGACCTATTTGGCAGGAATTAATCATATGAGCCATGCCATGCTATACACTGGCGCTTCCCACAGCCATAGGACAGACTGAGTGGATACAGATGGCTCAGGTGGCTGGCCTGTCCAAAAGACGGATAACAAGGCCAGTGATGGAGATATAAAGAGCCATAGCACGGGTGGCAGGGCACAGAGGGTACAATGTCTCTCGTATGAATCTTTGTGTCGCCGTGTTTGTTATTCCTTAGCCGAACAACTCAGAAGGAAAAGCTGACATTTTGCAAATGAGTCCAATACTCCAGTAAGAGGCCCGTGACCCTCTGCATATTTACTTTCTTAACCTTTCACATGTGCTACTATTTTTCTGTCAGCGCTCTTTACCCAACACACCCGTTACATTGAAAGCTCCTTAGCCGAGGGCATTCTGCCCCCCAATACTTAATGTGTGGCCTATGCACTCCGTTCTGTTTATATTTCTGTGCCATGCAATCCGTCTCTGCCAAGCCGATGGCGGCTAAATGTTATGCTAATAAAATACAAAACTTGCTTCCCATTATTTCCCACAGACCTAGCGACCTAGAATTCCTACCAGTACAGAGCAAAGCCTAGTTCTCTAGACTAAGAGAAAATCCACAATTAGGTTAGGCAGACTTACCTAGAAGAAAATGGATATTTTTGCTGCTAAAATGTAGCAGAACTACATGTTCTATATTCTGTTGTCAGGAGTTTGCTGAGAGTTTTAGTTCTGCAGCAGCTGGAAGCTGCCCAGAAATACTCAATGCTGAACGAATTATATGGTCACTTTTACTTTATGTTTTTGGAGTGTGCCTTGGCGGGAGCTGAACCTAAGAACCCAGATCCAATGAATTCTAATGTTTATAAGAAATGCACTGACAGGTAACGACTGGGCTGTGTGCCTTTAGATTACATGGGGGGTAACATTATCTGCAATATGTATGAAACTTCCAGCAGACGAGGTAACCCAGGGCCCAAAGCTGAGGGCCACAAGTGATACTACGACTTAAGCTGGCCATACACGCACTGATAATATCGTACGAAACCTCGTTTCGTACGATATTCGGTGCGTGTATGGCATGTCGGCGAGTCGACCGATATCGCAGGAAGCTGCTGAAATTGGTCGACTCGCTGATCGGCCAGGTTAGAAAATTTTGATCGGGCACCATAGAAGGCGCCTGACCAAAATCTGCCGTCAGGGCTGAATCAGCAGAAGAGGTAGAAATCCTATTGTTTCTACCTCCTTATCTGCTGTTTCAGCCCTGAACGGTGTGTGGTGGATCTGACGATGTTTCGTGCGACCGATGGTCGCACGAAACATCGTTAGATCGCCACGTGTGTGGCCACCTTAAAGGTGACAAGGCCAAACTTTATTTGTTTGGGTTTATTCAGTCTCCTCACAGGTATGGCATCTAGAATGCCTGGGTTTTCCAGATAGTCTGCTCAATATGTATAAAAATTCCTTTCAGCGGACGAGGTAACCAACCCCTTGACTCAATTAGTGGTACTCGTCAAGTGTATATTGGGTGATTGAAGGACAGTAGCTGATTATAATAAGGATTTGAGGAGCTGCAGCCCAGGGCCCAAAGCGGAGGGCCACAAGTGATACTATGACTAAAGGTAACATGGCCAAGCTTTATATGTTTGGGTTTATTCAGTCTCCTCTCAGGTATGGCATCTAGAATTCCTGGGGTTTTCCAGATAGTCTTCTAAAAAAAAAAAAATATATATCTATTATCCGGACTGAGGGCTTTCCATGTAAGGGATCTTTTCATAATTTGGATCTCTACACTTTAAGTCTGCTAAAAATAATGTAGCCATGAAAAAACCACAATAGGATTGTTTTGCCAACAATATGGCCAATAGGGATTCATGCAGCTTAGTACAAGGTACTGTTTCATTATTACAGAGACAAAAGTACATCTTTTTTTAAAATCAGAATTATTTGCTTAAAATGGACTTATTGGGAAATGGGCTTCCCGTAGACCTGTTATGGGTTTTTAGCATCTTAACCCTTTGCCCAAATGTATTACTATGCATCTTTGGGGGGCAGCATTCAGCTGTACAGGTATGGGATCAGTTATCTGGAAAGCTATTATCCAGAAACCTCAAAATGACAGGAAGACCGTCTCCCATAGACTCCGCTTTACTCAAATCATTCAGATTTTTACAAATGATCTCCTTTTTCTCTGTAGTCATAAAATAGTACCTTGTACTTTATTCCAACTAAGATATAATTAAACTATTGGTTTTAATTAATGTTTAATGATTTTTTTTCTAGTATGGAGATCCAAATTATGGAATAAGCATTCTGGATAACAGGTTTCAAACCCGTAGTAATGACCGCCCTGGGGCTGTAGTATGGCACTGGTGTAGACAGAGTCTTAGAAATAAAGAGGTTAATGGAATGTAATGGTGCAGATAACAAAACTAATACTAATACTTTTTTTAACTAAAAAGGATTATCAGAATTCCCATGAGCTGCTTCCCGACAGAACCATGACATGAGAAAAATCGTCTTTTCACCCCCAAAAATCAAGATCTGATTTCTCTGTAAATCACAGGGGGGCTGTGCAAATCCTATCTCCTCCACCGAGAGGGACAGGGAAAGAAAATGAATAAATAAAGCTAAACAAATAAAAAAAACAGTACAGAAGAAGGGATATGAAAAATGGAGTGTGGCTTGTTGGGAAGACAGCCCGGGAGAAAATGGTGGGCGCCGCTCTCCTTGCTTATTCAGGGCGGCTCGCTGAACAGATGCAGGCAGCAAAGCAGAGCCATAAACACATAATATATAAGACAATTCATTACAAGGCAAATGTATGTGCCGCGCGTCTTCACCTTCCATGCAAATCAGATCTCTCAGACAGAGAAGCTCCCTCCGCCTTAACCCTCGCGTCTCCGCCGGCGCCTGCCTGCCGCGGCCAGGGCTTGGATGGGGCGGCCGGACGGCCGGAGCTGAAAGGGTTAGCCAGAACCGGTTCAAACTGGCAGTGACTGTTTTATCGAACGTGAACGCGGAAGGCAAATAAACTGAAAATTATAGAGCCGGGTTGAACTTGAGTTCATCTGAGAAATATTAAATACAACTGGCGCTGAATGGATTCAACATTTTCAAACTGCTGCGTGGCTGGGGGACGGCTGTTTTTTATAAGGTTTAATGTTCTGGAACAGTTCTGCAGCAAGACGGGCTTTTTTTTTTTTTTTTCTTCTTCTTTTTAACCAGTATGACGGACTGGCAGGGCCATAGAGAGAATAGGAGAGGGGGCCGGAGTCACAATTCTTGATAAGCCAATAATGCCCTTGTTCCCTTCTGACACCCGGCACTAAACCATGCACTTATAATGCTTGTAAAGCAGCCACATAGGTGGACCCGTTACTCACGGTACCGTGATAAGGATGCAAATAATAAAATACATCATGTTTCCATTTTTTTTTTAAAGTGCAAGACAAACTAATATTATGTTTTATAGGACATTTATGGGCTTAAGGTCAATTCAAAAGGCTCATAAATTGTTAATGCGGTGTTACTAAGCACCCATCTCCGTTCCTCATCACTTGCTTGCCTCTCAGTTGCCTCAGATGGAAGACGTTTTAGCACCAAATGATAAAATATTAATATACTATTAAAAATAAATTTGCTGCTTATAATTTGTACAGATGCCAGGCTTTTTTCTGTTGTGTCCCCCCATACCCCTGATTTTTTTTTAATTCAGGGGTAAGAGGGAGGGGGAGTCAAGCTATAAACAAAATGATAGCAATATTTAACCCTCTGGCCATCAATCTCATTATAAAGAGAAAGAGGGCACTTGCTATGAGGGACTATATTAGCCATCATTTAATAGCTCCAAATATATCATAACCAACTACAGCAGTGGGTCGCCCCATTTAAGGCTCAATATTTAGCCAGGATCCCCCATAGCAAGGCTGCAAACATATGAAAAAAAAATACAGTATGAGCCATTCAGGTATGGTTCCCAGTATATCCAGGTACCCGATTATCCTGCAGGCCAGAAAGACCGATAAGGTCCAAGTGGCCCTACACGTGTTCTGCTGCAGCTCCCCTTCATTTCCTTTCTGCCGACTGTTGAAATTGTCAGGACTGATAAACCATGATCTACCCAGATTGACTCCTAAATAAATGCCTAAATGGCTGGATGGTATAGTAGAAATATGCCAAGGTGTCCAACCAAATCTGGACATGTACGGCTATCTATCTTAAGGTATTAAAGAAGAGTCCACCATAAACCTTGACTTCCAAGATGGGCCAACAGGAGTATTCTCCCCAAATTTAAACCTAATTGGCCTTCAGGATGGGATTCCCTCTATCAAGGCTTTGTGCCCCCCTAGAAGGGCCAGACCCCACAGTTTGGTAACCCACTGTGCTACAGTTTAAAATAAAGGTGCTGCTTTCTTGAAACAGGACTCATCAAGCAGCATCTTGGGAAACCAAACACACCGTTAACAACAATGCATGGCAAGAACGTGTAAGAGAAAGTGCGCTCATGTGAGTAAGATTGCTGGTAGGATTGCCCATAATGCATTTGTCTTTTTACAAAGAGATGTATAATTTACACTATGCGCTGGTGCAAACTATAAAATAAATGATCTCTATTTCCCCTGGTGGCTGCATCCCTAAATAATTCTGCATTTTTGTTCGCCAGCGACTTTTATTACATTTGCCAATAGTACATAATTGTTTTCCCTTACTATAACAGAACAGTCACACCAAAATGTCATGTGAAATTGCAAAGTTTGCTTTAAAATAAATAAATTCAGTCATTATTAGTATTGTGGAACAGATGCTGTGGCACTGGTATGAAAAGCTACATATCTACATACAGAACAACTGAAACACAGCCTTCCGGCAGGATGGCTTGGCGCTGAAACAGCGACCAGCGGGTTTGTACAGCCCAAATATTTCACTTGTAACTGATGAGCATCCATTTTGTGTCGTCCTGACCCGTGTAGTGTGAGAGAAGCAGCCTCCAGAGAGGAATGTGCAGAAATACTAGGCCAGCGCCAGATGTCACTGCAGGACACAGATGCCTCACAAATGATTGTGTGAATGCAGTAAGGCCAGCATTCAGCTCATCCCACCGGCAAGGAAAGGAACACAAAGCACAAGCCCCACACGTTTCCGCATTATTGTACAAGGAAACACGCCGGTGCAATAGCCAGAGGGGCAAAACCAGACAATCCTGTCTGATAGCAGAAGCCCGATACTGGATGGGCTGACCTGCAATCACAGCAAGGGCAGTAATATTTATATTTACAGGTACAGGACGTGTTTTCCAGAATTCTCTGGACCTGGGGTTTTCTAAAAAAAATAATACCAACATTAAATAAACCCAATAGGATTGTTTTGCCTTCAACATAATTAACTATATATCTTAGCTGGGATTAATACAAGGTACTGATTTCTTATTACTAAGAAAAAGGATATCTATGGGAGAATGCCTGCCCATAATTCAGAGCTTTCTGGAAAATGGGTTTACGGGTAACAGATCCTATACAGTGGTGTGAAAAACTATTTGCCCCCTTCCTGATTTCTTATTCTTTTGCATGTTTGTCACACTTAAATGTTTCTGCTCATCAAAAACCGTTAACTATTAGTCAAAGATAACATAATTGAACACAAAATGCAGTTTTTAAATGAAGGTTTACGTTATTAAGGGAGAAAAAACTCCAAATCTACATGGCCCTGTGTGAAAAAGTGATTGCCCCCCTTGTTAAAAAATAACTTAACTGTGGTTTATCAATTTCAATTTTCAATTTCAATATCAATTTCTGTAGTCACCCCCAGGCCTGATTACTGCCACACCTGTTTCAATCAAGAAATCACTTAAATAGGAGCTACCTGACACAGAGAAGTAGACCAAAAGCACCTCAAAAGCTAGACATCATGCCAAGATCCAAAGAAATTGAGGAACAAATGAGAACAAAAGTAATTGAGATCTATCAGTCTGGTAAAGGTTATAAAGCCATTTCTAAAGCTTTGGGACTCCAGCGAACCACAGTGAGAGCCATTATCCACAAATGGCAAAAACATGGAACCTTCCCAGGAGTGGCCGGCCGACCAAAATTACCCCAAGAGCGCAGAGACAACTCATCCGAGGGGCCACGAAAGACCCCAGGACAACATCTAAAGAACTGCAGGCCTCACTTGCCTCAATTAAGGTCAGTGTTCACGACTCCACCATAAGAAAGAGACTGGGCAAAAACGGCCTGCATGGCAGATTTCCAAGGCGCAAACCACTTTTAAGCAAAAAGAACATTATGGCTCGTCTCAATTTTGCTAAAAAACATCTCAATGATTGCCAAGACTTTTGGGAAAATATCTTGTGGACCGACGAGACAAAAGTTGAACTTTTTGGAAGGTGCGTGTCCCGTTACATCTGGCGTAAAAGTAACACAGCATTTCAGAAAAAGAACATCATACCAACAGTAAAATATGGTGGCGGTAGTGTGATGGTCTGGGGTTGTTTTGCTGCTTCAGGACCTGGAAGGCTTGCTGTGATAGATGGAACCATGAATTCTACTGTCTACCAAAAAATCCTGAAGGAGAATGTCCGGCCATCTGTTCGTCAACTCAAGCTGAAGCGATCTTGGGTGCTGCAGCAGGACAATGACCCAAAACAAACCAGCAAATCCACCTCTGAATGGCTGAAGAAAAACAAAATGAAGACTTTGGAGTGGCCTAGTCAAAGTCCTGACCTGAATCCTATTGAGATGTTGTGGCATGACCTTAAAAAGGCGGTTCATGCTAGAAAACCCTCAAATAAAGCTGAATTACAACAATTCTGCAAAGATGACTGGGCCAAAATTCCTCCAGAGCGCTGTAAAAGACTCGTTGCAAGTTATCGCAAACGCTTGATTGCAGTTATTGCTGCTAAGGGTGGCCCAACCAGTTATTAGGTTCAGGGGGCAATTACTTTTTCACACAGGGCCATGTAGGTTTGGATTTTTTTTCTCCCTAAATAATAAAAACCCTCATTTAAAAACTGCATTTTGTGTTTACTTGTGTTATCTTTGACTAATAGTTAAATGTGTTTGATGATCAGAAACATTTTGTGTGACAAACATGCAAAAGAATAAGAAATCAGGAAGGGGCAAATAGTTTTTCACACCACTGTACCTGTACTACAATTAGGTATTTCTCATGTTATCAAAGTATCAAAATTATAATAAAGCCTTCTTGAATGTGGGCACTGCTATAGGAGTATGTGGGGTAGCATATACCTCATTGTGCTTCTAACCCAGCTTTTTGCATATAAAGATATGCTTGGGCCCTTCTATTTGATATAAGGGAGTAAAACAGAGCTTCATTTTAGGACATAATGTTGACCACACACAGCCAAACTATTGGATCTCAGCCCAATTTGGTCACCCATACAATCGATAAAATGTGGTCCTTGAACTACTGGATTTTAAAACAAGCACGATAGGTATCCAGACTATTTTCAACAAAAATTGGTCAGGCAAGCCAGTCGGTGGGCGTCATATATGGACTGTAGGAACCAGGTCATAGTAACATAGTAACATAGTAAGTTGGGTTGAAAAAAGACATACGTCCATCAAGTTCAACCATAATGCCTATATATAACCTGCCTAACTACTAGTTGATCCAGAGGAAGGCAAAAAACCCCATCTGAAGCCTCTCTAATTTGCCACAGAGGGGAAAAAATTCCTTCCTGACTCCAAGATGGCAATCGGACCAGTCCCTGGATCAACTAGTACTAAGAGCTATCTCCCATAACCCTGTATTCCCTCACTTGTACTGAGAGCTATCTCCCATAACCCTGTATTCCCTCACTTTCTAAGAATCCATCCAGCCCCTTCTTAAAGTTATATAACGTATCAGCCAGCACGACTGATTCGGGGAGGGAATTCCAGAACCTCACAGCTCTCACTGTAAAAAATCCTTTCCGAATGTTTAAATGGAACCTCCCTTCTTCTAAACGGAGTGGGTGCCCTCGTCAGAAGCTTTTAATGGCCCATGTATGACCAAGCTTTAGCCACTAAAAGCCCATACATGGGCCGATTCTAGCTGCCAATATCGGTCCCTTAGACCGATTCAGCATCTTATCAGCCTGTGTATGGCACTAACGACGGCCCTGCTCGAACTGACTGCACCAATACCCGTGGTTTTAATTTGATTGTTTGCCCGATATCGCCCACCTGTAGGTGGGGATATCGGGAGAGGATCCGCTCGCTTGCTGACCTCGCCAAGCAAGGGGATCTTGCGTGTATGGCTACCTTTACACAGGGGGTTCCAATCTATCCAAAGAGGCAAATAAAAACTATGGAGAGGAATACCTTCACATACAGAGCTGACGTAAGAAGGGAAGCATAAAACATTACCTGTTAAAGGGTATTCATTTTTCCCTTACAAATAATACATTTATCAGATCATAAAAGACAAACGTTTATGAGGGCTGAGTTCTACCACAGGTCTACCAGCTCCTTAATGCATCTACCAAAAACTAATTCATGCATTTATGCTCATGTATATCAAAATCTGACCAACTGCACAGAAATATTTCAATCTATCTATGGTCACAAAAGCAATTTTTTATCATGCATGTCTAATTACTGTAATTTACTGAAAGAACCATGCTATGAGCAGTTGGCAATGTGCCACAAGACCCTTCGGACTCCTGATGCACCAAACAAACCAGTCTAATGCTGGCAAAAATTCATCTAAAATATTAATCACAGATATGTAACTACTGTGTTACATAATAACGGCAAGGCAGTTGTAGTATTGTGTGAAAAACCATAATGTGCCAATGAATTGCACTCATCCAAATAAAGAATGAATGTTCTTTAAAAAGTAGTGTTTTGGGCAGCTCCCCACCCCAGCATCCTTCAGCTCACCCCTCAGCATCCCACCCAGCATCCTCAAGCTCCACTCCCCAGCATCCTTCAGCTCCACCCCAGCATCCTTCAGCTCCACCCCAGCATCCTTCAGCTCCCCCCTCAGCATCCTACTCAGCATCCTGCAGCTCCCCCCAGCGTTCTTCCCATCATCCTCCTCCCATCAGCTCCCTCCCCCAGCGACCTACAGCTTCATTTGGCTCCATGCTCCAGCGACCTCCTGCCTCCTCCGGCTGTGTCAGTCCCCCGGCTCCAGCTGCATCTGAAGTTTTATACGGTTGCGCCCCGTGCGTTCTGACGTCACGCGCACGCACAGGGCGCAACCAATCAGGAGTCGGCGGGCCAGATTAAAAAGGTAAACGGGCCGTAGTTTGCCCACCCCTGTGGTAGGGGCTGTTAGGACACGTTCACCCCTCATTTGAAACATGGACAGTGGTCACAGCAAATCTATAAGGAGCTATAATAAAGGGGCCATTTTTACAGGTAGTATTAATTTTTAGCCCATAGTGAAAAACCAGCACCATATATTATTCATAATTGCCTACAAGATTAGAGTTTTTTTCCGTTTTAACTGATATGTCTCCTTTAAAGGAACAGTAACACCAAAAAATTAAAGTGTATAAAAATAATTAATATATTATATTCTATTGCTCTGCACTGGTAAAAGTTGTGTGTTTTCTTCATAAACACTACTGCAGTTTATATAAATACCCTGCTGTGTAGCCATGGGGGCAGCCATTTAAATTGAAAAAAGGAGAAAAGGCACAGGTTACTAAGCAGATTCCCATTGTATTCTACACAGTTTATCTGGTATCTTCTTATGTAACCTGTGCCTTTTCTCCTTTTTTCAATTTAAATGGCTGCCCCCATGGCTACACAGCAGCTATTTCTATTAACTATAGTAGTCTTTCTGTAGCAAACACGCAACTTTTACCAGTGCAGGGCAACAGTACGTTATATTTTAATTATTTTAAAACATTTTTATTTTTTAGTGTTACTGTTCCTTTAAGCAAAAATCAAAGCCTTTTAGCCACAACTGGCCTCACTTTATCATTATATGGCATTTTACTGTTGAGTTACAATGGTAGCAGCAGGACACTGCCCACCATTCTGCTCACGGAAGCCATTACTTTTCTATGTACAACTGGAAGGAGTTTCCTTCCTTCTTGTGTCCCAAACTGCTCGCTGTACCAGCCACTGCCCTGTACATAGATGTGCAGACTACAATGCTGGGCACAATACAAGTCTTTATTTGCCTATATACAATGCAGGAGCAGCCAGTGTATGGGATCTACTCTGACCTGATGCATCCCCAGCCCATAGTGTAGGGGGCAATTTTTTTTTTTTTTTTTTAAATATGGCACCTGGCACTGGAGTAGGTGACTTAACACACAATATTTATCCCATATTAAGTAAAATGGATTTGCATAATGGTAAGAATGCAGTTTATATAGCATGATTCAACATTAAATTACAACCAATGACTTTGTGGGTGCAATTTCCAAATGAAAGATCTGCACTTTTAAGGAGGTCACCATATGAGTGGATCTTCCCCCAATATACCTACCTAGTGGCGGGCAATATGGCATTGATGCAATCATTTGGCCGTCAGACCACATTGGATACAGGCCATCGGTACAAGGACCACATCACTCAGATGCACTCATCAACCCAACTGGATTTTTTAACACAGGTTGATAAGCTGCAGGGCTGGTCGTCAGCAACTTGTATTGGTCCGTGCATGGCCACCTTTAGGGCTCTGGCACACGAGGAGATTTGTCGCCGGCGATTTTTAAAAGAGCGATTTGGCGACAAGACGAGCGACAAGACGCCAATGCTAAATCAATGGAAATCGCCAGCGTCAAAACATACGAGGCTACTTCAAATCGCCTGCTGTTTCAAATCGCACACAGACCCTTTTCTGAGCGACTTGAGTAAACATGAGGGGGGGTTAACTGTTGAGTGTACCATGGGTAGCAAATCGCCTGGAGCTCAACTCGCATGAAATCTCTTCATGGGTATTGTCGTGGCGACTTGTCGCCAAAGCGCCAGGGGGAAAAAACGCAGGCAACAAATCTCCTTGTGTGCCAGAGCCCTTAGGCTGGGATGTCATTCACCCCATCCCCACCTTGTTTCATGAATAAGCTTATGTCATAAAGGAAAGGAGTTCCCAGCAATATTTCTGAAAGGATGAAACCAAAGTCTGCAACAGCTAAATGTCAGTAAATATGGGAAAGCCCTTGGAGGTCTTGAAAAAAAGAAAAAACCACAGTACTGCCATGTCTCATGCTACTGATTTCAATGGTATCTGCTTGCTATTGCATATACCAGTAAGATTCTGCCCCAAAAACATAAGTATACATTTTTGAGCCCAAAATCCAACCTGTGTGCCCCTTTGGGTTACATTTGGCTGAGCCTTTAGAAACCAAACCCTCAAAAACATAAACCAATAACTACAGCACTTGCCCATACCTACAAGTACATTTTTCCTAAAACCATAATTGAGCCCATAATTTAATTTATATCCCATACTTGGGCCCATAATTTAACATCATTTTCATCCTGTATCTATAACAATTTTTATAAATAGCTTTCGGCATTTATTATAGGCACAAAAAAACTGATTCCGCAATTTACTAGTATTTTGGGATCTAAGAAGAATTTTCCAGTTTAGTTCTTTCAAAGCAACCTCTTTACTAGTAAAACACAGTATTTTTCCACTTCAATTGTTTTCTCATGAAAGCTATGTTGGGGATTTCACTAGCAGCACTTAGGAACCTCTTTCCTGAGTGCCGCCTAAACACTGTACAGGAGGATCAACGCTGGCAGACGGTTTCCTAACACTGTTTACTGTAAGTGTTGGTGCCAGGAAAATGAGGTTCTAGGCACCAAGCCAAACGTCTTTCTCTTAAGCACTTCACAGTCAGATTAACCATAAATACTCTGAACTCCCTCGCGACCTAGAAATAGAGCATTTGTCAGCAGATCCCAACTGCAGGGACAGCCTTACTGACAAACTTAAGACCTAAGATGTGATATCTTGACCTTTCTACCGCCAGAATTAGGGCAGCATTATTAAGCATCGAACTGAACGGACCATTAATGCCTATTCATTTTTCACCAACCTTTCCAGTAGAGCTGTAAATAACCACTGCAGTTTGGAACCCCTTAAATGGCAAGTACCTATAAGCTGCCCCAGGGAAAAAGATTACAGATGCACATACCCAAAAACTTTCTTAGACCCTGTGCTCCCAGAGTTTAAGGGATGCATCAAAAAAACCTTTAATAAAGCATTACTACTTAATAGATATTGAGCCAACAGTCAAATAAAATCTGTAGACCAGGCTTTATTTAGTCTAGAATCGGATAATTTTGAACGCAGCACCCTCGTCTTTCTGACCTGTAAGCACTCCTACAGGCAACACTCACAGAGGGTATAGGATGACCATATGCTCTTTAGTCAGGGTGACTACATAGGTACTAATTATTTAAAGTAGGTACTCTGTAGGCATTAAGGAGAGCGCTCCAATACAAAATAGTGCAGATCACAGAGCGCAATGTTTCAGGTGTTCATTCACCTTTTATTAGTACTCTGTAATGGTCTTATCTATTGGCATCATAATTACAACAAATATTTGCTTTACAACCTCATAGCTATGAGGTCCAACAGGGGCAACACTACAGAGTTGGAAAGCAATAAATGTAAGGAATTACAACTGTACGAGTTGAACCTGAAGTTTGGGATACAAAACAGCTAGTCTTAAAAAGTCCTAAACAAAAAGGTCATCATATGTACATACTATTAAATACTTTTCTCTAGCTCTATAGGGGGACACAAAAACTGTAGGGTTAAACTCACCCCCCACAAATGGCAGGACACTAAAGAAAAAGTGATCCCAGCCCTTTACACACAGACTAGGTTCCTGTCTGCTTCAGCTGGTACCAAAAGTCGAAGGAACGGCACACCCAAGAGTTCTATATAACACAGAGAACTACACCAGCTCAGACTACTTGCAAACAAAATTCTACCTGTGGGGGGAAGCCTATGCCTGTATAGTCAAGTACGAGTTTTGTAGGTGGACAGAGGCGACAGTTTTTAGCACCACTGCCTGCAACACCAAAATCTAGCCTCCTTTGAGGCAAACAAATAAATGTAGTAAATGAGATAACAGAGCAATGCCCAGCAGTCCATTTAGGAAGTGTATTGGCACCTAAGGCCATACAAGTTCCTGCTGAAAACCAGAAAGAACCCACAGACACACCTGGAGGCACACGTACCTTCTCAGCATGAGAAAGATTTACACCTTCTTCTGGCTAAAGGAACCTCTAGCCCCTGTAAGGGCACCCTTGGGTCCGAAGGATGCTTCTGGGCATCACTTGGCTGAGCTGTTATTGGGATACAACTAACACAGGCACTTAAACAAGGCTCAGGCCAAGGCTATTCCCCCTTTGAGCGTGATATACTTTGGTGTATATATGCGTGTTCCTTTTACCACATATGTGGTGAGATATTACAGATGGATGTATAATAATGTTCTGGAATTTCCCTAGCATCTATAAAATTAAGGAGATACCCTTTGCTATTATTGGTTGGCCTGTGACTACCCTTCATGTGACAGCCTAACACCAACATATAAAAAGCAATATCTAAGGGCTAATCATCCATTGTTCCATGTGAGCCCAGTCTGACGGATTCTGTATCTAGAACCCACCTTACTCCAAGGATCCATTCATTTATGTCTGCATGTCTGATAATTCTCCTAAAAAAAAAAAAAAAAAAAAAAAAGCTTCCATGGACAAGCTTCAGTCTATGACAAACCAGGCTAAGGAATATTTCATTAAGGCCCAAAGTTAAAAGCATTCATAAAGCAATTTGTATGCCCTCCCCAAGCAACACCACACATTATTAATCATAATCTTCACTACACTTTCCCTTGTAGTAGGTACATTAATGTATTAAGATTTTTTACATTAGCGCAAGGAACGGATACAATTGTGATGAAGCTACAGTGGTAGCAGTGGAGAAAATAACGGCTTCATGAAGCAATCGGCATATTGAGTAAACACAACGAGGAAGTGTAAACTAGGTTTTTTTTAAAACAAAAATATTAAAGCTTTAAAAAAACTGCAGGAGTATGATAAAATGTCTCTTTCATCAGTGTTCCCTCTAATTCCTTCTTGGCTATGTGTGCAATTTTGGCCTCAAAATGTGTGAGCACGCACAGCTTAGAGGGAACATTGAGTATCATATGTTAAATTCCATCTTAAGGTAATAGGACATGGCACATTCTGACTGCTACAGCCCTCTTTATAGTTGTAAAAACTAGAGCAATAAAGTCAGTTGCTTCTAGTTCTTCTGAAAGAGAAATGTACTGGCCATGGTTCATCATACTGTGTACTGAGGTAGTACTGAGAAACAACTCTGACTTCTGGGTTCTCAAGTGATATTAGATATGATATGCCATAGGCAGCATATTTACCATTCAGAAAAAGGGTATTAAGGGCTTATGACCTAACAGAGTGGACAGCTGAGCTGAAAATACCCAGTGGTCACTTAGAAGAGGACTGGTCAACCCTTGAGAGGTTATTTAAATAGTTGTATTTCATAGATGGAATATGGGACAGTTTATATCTCAGCTGGCCGAACCACAGAGACAAAAGCCCCTGAGTTCCCTAGGGACATTTCACTGCCTGACGTATCTACAAACATCTCTATTTAAACACTATCGTCATGAAAAAGTAGCCACCCCACTCCAAGCACAGTCTGCATCTCCAAGCACACTCTACATCAGGGTGGTCCAACTGAAGGATGAGGGCTGGCTGTGGCCTTTCAAATTATTTTTAAGGCCCCCAGTTTGCTCTAGGACTTCAGACTTTACTGCGTGACATCATTTTTATCTGGCCCTCAAACATTCTATATGAGAAATAATCGGGCCACTAAATGTAATAAATTAGCCAGCACTGGTCTACATGAAACTAAAAGTTAACTTTAAGAGGAAACTCACATTTAAAATATGGCATTTATAAATATGACACTGCCGGGGACTTTCATAGCGGCGCTGGTGGCAACTCTTGCTGGCACCTTGGCTCTGAGTGGGGATTTTTTTTTTTTTTTAAATGGTCTCAAAAATTCCAAATAGTTTAAATCCCCTAGACAAATGTCTATTAAGCTGTTAGAAATAGAGAGTACTCACTAGTGATATTTCTGCAATATGTCACAATGCCAAAATATTTTACGTTTCCAGGTAAAGTCTATTGGAAAACCAGGGGACATTTTGTGTAAAAAACATCACTATCACTTACTCTTTCTCCATATCTACTCTTGACCTCTTCAGTACAGATGACTATGCTCTCCAACTACAACAGTGCACTCTTTTGGTATTTGTGTCCATTCTTGGCTCTCCTTTCTTCTTACAAACTGCACATAACTGTTTCCTACAGATAAACACACTAACCAAGATCGTTCTCCAGTTACCTCAAGAATCAGTCCATGGCACCCTTCATTTCTCGATATACTCCTCTGCCCTTTGCAAATCAATCTCCTCTTTAAAGGAGAACTAAACCCAAAAAATCAGCATGGCTATAAATGCATCTCTACAGCCAAAGTTGCCACAGGAGCTCCCCATCTTCACTTTTGTTAGGAGTGTCAGTGGCACTACACATACTTAGGGGCAGATTCATGAAATCACAAGTTCGAATCCTGAATGGGTAAAATTCTGATTGGATACGAAAATTTCTGAAGATCGCAAATATCACAAAAATGCTTAAGAAAAAAACATATTAGTCCCGATAATATCGTATTGGCGATCAAAAGTCACAAAATTTTCGTACCGAACTATTGTAAACAGCGGGAAAACCTTTCCGATTTTTTCGCACAAGCGAGAAAAAATTTGGCGAAAATATACTCAGAGCATTTGAATGAATGAGCGTTCTTGTCTTAGTAAATCTGCCCCTTTGTGTGCTCTGAGCAGCTGTTGAGAAGCCTAGGTTAGGGTTGTCACAAATCATCAAACAGAAAATGAGGTTTATCTCTCATATAAGCTAATGTTAATTGGCTGATTCATTTATTTTTGTTTATACTAATTGTGCTGGTTTCGGAGCTGGCAAGTAATGAGAATCTTAATGAACTACTAACCATCCATTTATTGTAATATTAATATTCTATATATGCATTATATTGTAAGCTGGTTCTTAAGCTCAGGTAACTGACAGCAGAACATTATGTGTTATGAATTAGCAAAAAAGAAAATGGGGAGCTTTGGGGGGCATCTTCAGAAGCACAGATCCTCACTGCTATAAGGCTGTGGTTGCTCTGGGCTAGTACAGAACATAGCATTTCTAGCTGACTTTCTTTTTTAAACCTTTTCCACTTTAAGGACTTTTTTTTTCAGCACAAAGTATCTCAAATCTCTCTGCCTTCACATACATCTCCTCACTATTTTATACTCTAGGATATTCAAAACAGAGATAAAATAACTCCTTCACAAAAAATGCTTAAGTGTTCATTTTATCTATGTTTTATCCACCACATCATGCCACTTTTCCCACGTAATATTGTAAAGGTCTGGTCTTGCCTGACTGCAGATGTGACAAAAGCCAAGGATCCTGCCTGTATCCTTCTCATATAACATCTACAGTAGCATAAATGCTTTATTTTCCAATGCACCCCACTCTATTACAACTCCCTCTTAGCTACTTTTATTTAGTACTTTTAGACTGTAAGCTCTCAAGGCGAAGACTCTTATTTTGGGTCTTGTATTGTTTAAGAAAACTCAGTTCTTTTCACCTGGTTGGTTCCTATTTCTCACACTGTTTGCCAGAGTCCTGAAGGTTACAAGGAGTCCATTTTATAGAAATATGGGTGAGAAAACACACAAATGAAGAAGCACACACACAATTATTAATAAAAGCATTAAGCACTTATACAGACCTACCCACCTCTCAGCGCACAGTTTTTGTGAGAATACAGTCAAAAAGAAATTAAGCAAACATTTATGAGATGGTAGACTAATGCCGAATCACTGCAGTAGAAACAGCTATTATGGCAGACTGAATGCTAAGATGATGTGGAAGATCAACTGCTGCACCACTTTTCCCACAGACTTTTCTCAAGAGGCTTTTGCTAACTAATGGTTTACAGGAAAAGCTATATGGACCTCTACAAGCCTAGGCAATAGATAGATAAAAATAAAGTACTATACATCTGGGAAGTGATGCCTTTATTATTCACTAATGGCCCATACAGTGTGGTTGTGCTAGTGGCTAGGGCTTTTTTTTTTTCTTTTTTAATAAGGAAGGAGTAACCTGTAAATACACCTGTCGGACTACAGAACTCACTGCAAGCTTCAATTGTTTAATTAGTGTTAATGAGAGTGCACTGTGGTTTTGGCACGTGCATCCGGTTGTCTAAATACAGAAGCCTATATGTATTAGCCTGAGGGAAAATTAAGTGCTAAAGAGTAACCATAGCACTTTAGCTCATTACTGAGACAAATCGCTTCAGTAAAAGACGTTCCAGGCTAAAATTTTGATCGAAGTCTGATTCTGGTTAAACATTAAGTATACTTACATATATATGACTATATTAAGCATATCAACCTACAGGTTACTATCAATACTTACTCCTTGTCTATTAATATTATTGTCCGAATTACCTCTGCGTGGTGTAATGCGGTTTTCTATCCCCTAACTGCAATGGGTTCAATGCAGGCCATATCTGATTAATTTACTTTTGTTTACTGTTCATATCTCACCACAGAAAGGATATTTGACTACATGGATGTCAACAGCAGGATTTCCTGATCTTTCCCACAGAAGCTGACTGGCCTGAAAAGAACCACGAAGCCAGACACGATCAATGGAGAAAAACCATATAACATTACTGTTCTGCTGTCAAGGGATATTGCAGAACGTCACGTGAATACTATCAACACAAACTATAAAGGGAAAAAAATAATAACCAATGCATTTAATTTCCAGATTATCATAAATTGTGTATGATCTTTTCTGCTAATTGTTTATAGATAAACATATAGTACAGATATAAGACCTGTTATCCAGAATGCTCGGAACCTGGGGTTTTCCGGATAAGGGATCATTCCATAATTTGGATCTCTAAACTTGAATATAAACCCAATAGGCTTGTATTGCCTCCAATAAGGATTAATTATATCTTAGTTGGGATCAAGTACAAGGTACTATTTTAAAATAACAGAGTAAAAGGAGTCTATAGGAGATGGCCTTTCCGTAATTCGGAACTTTCTGGATAACGGGTTTCCGGATAAGGGATCTCATACCTGTATTAAAGTTGATCTGCTGTAGTAACTGGTTACCAAAACAAACCTAAAGCATTATTTTACTACAAGTCTCAGGTTGTAGAAACTTCAGCTTCAGACCTTATCATGGGCTTTCTTCTGATTAAGCTAACAGAACAAGCTGACACAATCCTGTTAAGTTACAAATGTATGGCTATAAGAATGGGATGGGTTTGTTAGACCTGTACAATGAGAACCATTCTACATGTTCTCAATGTTTTCAATTCTTTCCCATTAGAAGACTAAGAATTTAAGCGAGGTTCTACTGCTTTAGTAGGCTGACTAAAATGATTGCTAACAATGGAACTTTGACTGTATTCGATGTTTCTACTAGCTGATAAGTAGTAATATGCAGACATTTTGATACCCAAGGCGCTGCATCAAAGTAGGCTTGCTGGTATGGGTCCATGCAGGTGGCAAATCAAGCTTTTGGTATTGCTAGACTTGGCACCTTGAGCAACTTACAGTGAGCTTTCCATGTGCTGCTCTGATGCTTTTCCTAGGGTGATAGTTTTTTGACCCACCCATCTGCATTGATGAGTACGAGAGGCAGGCAAAAAAAAGTTGGTATTAGCAAGATATGCTTGCACTAAGGCATCATATATTTATTGCCGGGAGATAGCGCATAATTGATAATAATTTTTAGTTTTATAATTAAAAACACCTGAGTAACGTCAAAAAAGCAACAGCCCTAATTTAATATCCGAAAATATAACCCAGCCAACTATTTGAGATCAGTATATAATTTGCAATTTAAGAATTATTTTTGCATTAGCATAGATAAGTTTTGACAAAATAAAAAAAAAAGAGCACTGTCATTTGTCACAGCATAAATGTGCTTTATATTTATACAGTTGTTTAAGAGGACAGTCTGGCCAATGACTCTGCTCCAAAGCACTGCATGACGTGTGATAGCTATTCCTCAGATGTTATAAGTGCAAGGGAGATTAATGGATTTGAGTCAAGTACAAAACTCATAAATGTTTTAAAACAAGGATTTAAACAAATAACTCTCTGATGGAAAACTGTGCCAGCGGAATCAATACCAGCAATCTGCAATTAATTATATTATTAAAAGGAAGGCTGGCCGATAATCATATGAGCTAAATCCTGAAGCGGGCCGTTTGCCTACAATGGCATATCAGCCCAGCGCCAGCCTGTCTACACAACAGTGTCAGTGGGGCAAACACGCAAGGCATAGATTCTGTCACTCAGGCAAGCTGGGCTCTGACCCAACTCAATATAAGAAAAGTCAGCAGTTAGCTCAGTGTGTTAGAACTGGGAAATCACACCATATACATGCTGCTTTCAACGGAAATTTTATCAAGGGTCTGGCACATTCTGCAGGGAGCCAAACATCATACAATAAGCAAACAGCACAAAACAACAGCTTTTTAATAAGGTCATAGCCAACAGCCATAGTTGGACTATGCAGAGAAATCTACTTTGCTAACAGACAGAGATGCAGAGCTGCCAAACTGGGGTGGGGTGAAGCATACAAGCACAAAGGATCACAATCCTGTCATTCTACTTATGTGTCAAGTGTAGCAATTTCACTTATTAGAAAGCCTCATATGAAATTCTCTGTATCTTGGCAATCACCATATTCCTTATTTATACTTACAAATATTTACTTAAAGAGGTGGTTCACCTTTAAGTTAACTATTAGCATATTATAAAATGTTCTATTCCTAGCAATTGTGCAACTTTTCTTCTGCCACTTTCCAGCTTTCAAATGAAGGGGGGGGGGGGGTCACTGACCCCAGCAGTCAAAAAACTATTGCTCTATGTGGCTACAATTTTATCATTATTGTTACTTTTAATTGCTCTTCCTATCACTTATCCCTACCTCTCCTATTCATATTCCAGTCTCTCATTCAACCCCCTGTGTAAATAAGACCCTAGCAGCAAGATAGCACTGAAATACTAAACTGGAGAGCCTTTGAAGAAAAAGCTAAATCACAAAAAATGAATACCAATTGCAAATGGTGAAATGAATAAATATTTATGTCTACATCATACTAAAAGTTAATATAAAGGGGAACTACCCATTTAAGGGACTGAAATACGTAAAGTGGCATAGAAAGTTACTAGTCCAATCGGGATCAGTAGACCAGTAGAAATTTCCAGCCATTGCGGGACTGGGTCATCAACAGCCCAACAGAGAAGCTAATGTCCAGGGCCCACTTTTAGCTAGAGACAGTGACAAATGAGAATTTTCCCATATTGGGACCCATTGGAAGACACTAAACCCTTCATGATTTACTCCTATAGGAACTACTACGAGCACCTAAGGCACATAGCAGTTAATAAGAGCCCTTTAACATGAATTGAAAAGCCCACCGTAATTAAATACCATTCCTAATAATCGGACCTAGAGCACTGTACTTGGTTGCCTTCTATGTTCTTTCCTGAGGGGTTATATCGGTAACCAGATCACCACTCCCTGTCTATGTTAAATACCTTTCTGCCAGTCTTCTAGCAGATTAAGCAGGTTCCGCATGTTCTGAGCATGAAGAGCATGTCCCCCAGCAAAATGCATGGGTGGGTGGTGCAGACACAAGAGCTCCTGCTTGGTCTATGTCTATTGATACTTTTTGTATTAATGCTTGTTACGGAAATGTAAATCTGACCCTGACTTAACACACAACGATGTACCTCACCATGCATGTACATCCAGGATATACAATTGGTGGCCTCAATTAAACTGCAACTCCCATAATCCAATGAAAGATGCTGCTGGTGGGTACCAGCACTTGTAGCTTCAACTTTTTCGGTGGTTGATAAAACCAGGGATTAAACCTAGTTTGAGGACTGAAAATAAATAAATGCAAAATAAATAAATCTGCATCTTAAAATTTGTGAAAAACCTAAAATTTGCATTATCTGGTAGCAAAAAAAATCTACTTTCACTTATATGAAGCTATAAATGTTCAGGGTTAAGATTGGGCTCAGCTGAACACTAACAATCCGGATAAAGCCAATCCTGCAAAAATTCCAGGGACTCAGACCGTCGGCAGTGTTTATCAGTCCGTGTATGGCCACCTTAAGAGTAGCTAGGCCCTATATCCTCTTTATGGCTTCTGAGTGGCCCATACAACTGCTACTAGATATCTGTTCATGACTACTTTTGCATCCCAGTCATTAGAAAGACCTAAAAACTTAAATATTGCAGGCACACCACAGCAAATACTGAGAGAGGCTGCTAACATAATTCCTAAATATACCTGAAATTCCATATGAAACATAGCAAATCTGCTCACACTGTTTTTAGTATAACCAAAGTAGTTAGGTTACAGAAACATGCATATTCGATATAAGGATGCAACAAATCTTAAGTTTCTATATACAGGTATAGGACCTGTTATCCAGAATGCTTGGGACCAGGGGTTTTCAGGATAAGGGGTCTTCATACCTTTAGTCTACTAAAATATTGTTTAAATATTAGTTAAACACAACAGGATTGTTTTGCCATCAATATGGATTTGTGCAGTTGAGTTACCATCAAGCGCAAGGACGGTTTTATTATTACAGAGAAAAGGGAAATTGTTTTTAAAAATCAAGCTTTCTGCATAACGGGTTTCCCCATAAAGGATCCCATACCTTTAAAAAAGATTTGTCAGAATCCCAAAACCTAAATTTTATTAGGTTAAAAATAACTAATTAGAGAAAAAGGAAAACATTACATCAATTGTGAACAAAAAGTCACATTCAGTAGTGAAAAGCTTTAAAGTCACATGAGAGTTTGGATCCAGTTTGAAGACAAATCAAAATCCTGCAAAAGTGGGGAAGAATGAAATCATGGATTTGATCAGAGAATATCATGTGAAGAACACCAAGCGCTCCAGACCCAAAAGTTTTGCTGTAAAAACGATCCTTTATTGATTCATTAAAACGTTAGATGCCTAACGCGTTTCGTGCGCGTGCGCACTTAATCATAGGCTGGATTTGATCAGCACTAATTTATATACATGCCTGTGCTTGTTAAATGTATCAGAGCTATGGAATAAAGACAACTGGATAGATTTCCATTCATGTAAACAATGACTTTCATTTCATTACAGTACTCAGCTGGGCTGTCGGAGAGTTCTTTGCCGCATTAGGGTAAGAATGCTTCTCTTGTTCTGCCCCTGCTTTCAAAACTGTCAGCTGAGCAATTCCTAGCCTACTCGTTCCTTTGGGACTAGAATCCCCAGTGGCCCCTTGCTTATTCTTCTGCCATCTTTATTGGATTTCCGCATTTATAGAATAGTACAGTTTGCAACAAAAGGACAGGCACACAAGGCAAGTAACAACCTTGCATTCACCCAATATTCCAGTCAGTAAAAGAATAAAGCCATATTCCTTTCTTTTTGTGCTCTAATGAGCAAGGGGACCCCTTTGCCTTTCGTATCAGTGTATGTAATCTGTATTTATGCACTCTTCTGCTGTACAGTGCTGCTGAATAGGATTGAGCATTATCTAACATTACAAATAATAAATAAGCAGTAAATTAGTTCAGTGTAGAGAACCTAAAAAAGCAGATATTAAGCCATGGCACAACTTACAGGGTGAAAGTACTGCTGCTGCTAAAGAGGGCAAATATTTACAGCTAGACTTGAAGGTAGATGCAGATTGACTGGCACTGATTTTCAATGCACTGGTTAACCAGTCACGATAGATAACATCTCAATGCAAACAGCGTTGCTCAATCTCAGGAAGACTTCAGTCTATCAGGTGAGCGAAAGCTCTCTAGGCTATTGTAACACATGGCAGTCTCTCTAAAGCTGCCCATACACAGTCAGACCAAACACAATCCAGCTCAATACAGTTACACCAGCCCAGGAAAGCTTATACAGAGAACATCTGTGACTCTTCTGTAATGTGTGTGTTAGGAATGTGTTCCAAATATATTTAGTTATGGAAGTCCTGTTCTAAGGGCTATGGCCTGCTGCTGGGCACAGGCACACATATTTTTACATATTTAAAGAAGAAAATGCCTCAACCTAGAGTCCTTCAGGGGCTCGGGTACCCACAAGTAACCCGCACAAAAGTGCATATCCTGCAGATTTTGGGTCGGATTTTCAGATGTGGGTATATATGTGGGTTGGCGGGTTGCAAGTCTTACTCAGCTCCAATCTGCCCATTCTCTGACCACTTAGTGGGATGTCAGTCTTTTTGCAGCAGTCATACCTTTTTGACTGGGCCCTTCACAGAAGTCCTGCCTGTTCCCCTGATGTCAGGGAAGATAAATGGATATATTTTCTAAAAACAAAGTCCCTGCTCCCAAGTTAATACATTTATATATCAAAATTGCCATTTTGGGTCCATCTGCTCAACTTATCATTGGTAGATAGTGTTTAAATAAACATACCTTCCGCATTCCAGCCAAAGCCGTATGCATAACCATTTAATTGATCAGCAAGTAACGCAAATCTTTACAATAAATTTTACCATTGTGTAACTTGCACGCTAATATATAGTAGGCCAACGACTGGCTGAAGCACTGCTGTTGGTGCAAGCAGCCTGCTACCTCCCAACTTTATACAGAACATTCACAAATTGGAAATCTAAGTATAATGGATAACGTAGCCACTACCCCAAAAGAGAAGCATTTCAGGAGTCACATCTGTATTTCTTATACGGTTAAAGAATTCCTTAGTGATTGACAGCATGCCAATACTTAATAGCAGAGGTTCATTATCCAGTATATAAGACATGGCAGGGAATATATTATTCCCTGCATGGTTTATGAGCCATAATGAGACTATGTACTTACATCACAGGAAAATAACAAGTGCACGTTAAGAAACTGGTTATACTGCCACATGCTCCAATACAAAGTGAAAGTAAGATGATATGATTTTTTTTCCCTTTCAGGCACCCTTGCATTTTAGAAGGCATTTGTGTTTGAGCGCAGGCTGGAATTGCGCGGTTAGTTCCTGACCAGTTACAGGAAAAACAGGATATTTATGGTTTCAGCTTAAAACACACTTTGAAACCATTGTGTCTTAAAGTATGTAAAAGGGCAATTACTGTAAAAATGAAAAGTTAATTTACCCTACATCTCTTGGAAAGAAGCAGCTCAGCAAATACAATTTTCTGTACTTTTTCTGAAATAATCAATTTACTCCCTCTTGGCAATCTGACTCTCCAGTCAGATTTCAAAAATACGCCCTGTCATTTCAAGTACACAGAAGCCCTAACATCCCCCACCAGCCCAATAAATAGTGGCTATGGCATCTTACAGCAGCCCCTCTGGCATTTGCCCGAACCCACTGACTGCCAAGGAGGGGCCTGTGTCTCTCTTCATGCCAGAGTCAAGGGTAGGGCGGCCATTTTTGTCCAAATCATATGGACAAACCTGTACCATCAGTGGGCCAGGTTGGTGGTTGGGGGGGGCAGGCTGGTGACGTTTGTGGGCAGGTCAGTGACATTTAGGGTGGGGTTATGACACCTGTATTAATAGGTCAAGAAGTTTTGAACCACACAGCCCCTTCAAAAACCGAGCTGTAAGGCTCAAAACGGAACAGGTAGCGACCCTGGTCCGGGCTTGGATTTGGATCTTCATTTGTGCTACCTTTGCCTAAACAATGTTTTTGACCTCTCTTTCAAAATAAATAACACTAAGCTGCATATAGCGAGACAGAATGCCCAGAGGTGGCCAGGCCCGGATTTGTAACGGGAGCCCTACGTCCATCTCGACGCATCACACCCTCCCTATCTTGCACATGCATGTGCAAATCCACTGAGAATTGGTGTGCAGGTCGCTTGCACTTTCCCTGTGATCCGGACCTAATTTACAGGCAGCTGGGTGACAGACACCCCTGAAGTCCTGAGCCCTAGGCCAGGGCCTTTGTGTGGATAATAAAGAATAATAAGTCGCTAACTATGCAACACTTGTTATTGATTACATATAGAAGACTTTCTCTATGAAGCTTATTTTTCATGTTCAAGATAGTTCCTCTTTAAAGAATTGTGTATCCTTTCTGCGTTTGTCAGTTTCAAACGGGGCACCACCACACCCTTATTGACACTGGGAAGTACCGCACAAAAAAAAAATCCAGTTGAAGGCAGTTGCTCTGAGGCAGGATACAATAAGCACTTACACACTGAGAAGTCTGCCATGAAGCATCTTACTTGGCACAGTGATTGCTAGTGATGGTGTCAGTCTCATAAAGCTGAAAACTGCAAAATTATTACTGAAAGCCTTTAACTGTTTATGCACCGCCTGCCTGTCCATTAAGACCCTGTTAACCTTTTCACTGCCAAATGGGAAACCAAGTTAGATGCATGCAGACACATCCTTGTAAACATGTTGGTGCCATATATACATTATATTTATATAAGACAACACAAAATGAAGCTGAAAGCCAATGTCATATCTCTTCAGCATATTTACAATAACGCTAAACTATATATCTATCAAATATTCTCTAGAGATCCAATGGAATAAGCAATCCAGATTTACTAAAACATAACAGTGCTGCATAACAATGCAGAAGAGTAATCTGTATTTCCCAGCATCCCCAGCAAGCAGCTGTCATAGGAGAATGCTGGGAATGTAGTTCCTCAGTTGCTAAGGGAGCTACAGGTTGAAAGTCCTTGCTCCAGAGTAGATCCTACACAGGGGCTCCCAGGGGAGATGTGTTATTAGGGTCAATAAGGCTGTCACTTTGCTACATCCCAGGACCGCACCCTGACCCGCTCCCCCCGCACACCCACCTGCCCAGGGCGCCCCACCTACCTCTTCTTGGGAATGGAGGGAGCAGCGGAGGAGGGAGCTGCCGGGGCCTTGCATTCATTCAGGGAAATTCCAGGCGCAGCTCCCGCTTGCAGGTGTCCCGAAATGACTCTCAGCCTGCGCTGCTGGGACAGAGCGGACACCGGGGAGCCCTGGGCTGCCTCCATGCTTCCGTGTTGCGCGGCGGAGGGGGGAGAGGTCACAGCGTGGGCATGCTGCGGCGTCCCGGCATGCAAAGCGGCTTCGTTGCCTAGCAACCGTGGAACGCTGGCCCTCATGTGGCGCTACTACTTCCTTGTTCAGCTGCCAAACCTGCTCGCATCACGTGACTCGGTGAATTCCAAAACACTAATGTTTGCTCAAGGTATCGCTACTTACTCCTGTATTTATTGGCTCATGTGTGGCAGACTGGCGACTAACGACTTAGTACAGAGTTGTGAGTCTGTAGAGTAATATGCAGGGATTAAGTGCAATATGCTTGTATAACTAAAGAGGCATGACTATCTTTATAATAATATACACGCAGAGCTGTCAATTAATCCCATGTCATGAGGGAGCTAATGAGCCACTGCAGGGCTTTTTGAGACATTATTTCATGCTGTCATTTGTGAATAGGAATTTAGGCCTAAAAAAAACTGGAATGGATCGTTATCCCCATCATGACATTTGGGGGCCCATTCATTAAACCATAATTATTTTTTTATTTTTTCTAATTTATAGAATTTTGCATAATGTCCACGATCATTTTGTTAAAATTCAACAACTTTTTCATGGTTTCATTAACTTCCATGAAAAAGTCGTAATTTTCGTAACGCCCACCATTTACCATTTTGTTATTCATTCAAGCTTTGATATTGTGACTTTCCTTGGGCCGGGTTGGAGCTGCAGAGTGCCATTGAGTCCTATGGGAGACTTTCCTTGGGCCAGGTTGGAGCTGCAGAGTGCCATTGAGCCCTATGGGAGACTTTCCTTGGGCCGGGTTGGAGCTGCAGAGTGCCATTGAGCCCTATGGGAGACTTTCCTTGGGCCGGGTTGGAGCTGCAGAGTGCCATTGAGCCCTATGGGAGACTTTCCTTGGGCCGGGTTGGAGCTGCAGAGTGCCATTGAGTCCTATGGGAGACTTTCCTTGGGCCGGGTTGGAGCTGCAGAGTGCCATTGAGTCCTATGGGAGACTTTCCTTGGGCCAGGTTGGAGCTGCAGAGTGCCATTGAGCCCTATGGGAGACTTTCCTTGGGCCGGGTTGGAGCTGCAGAGTGCCATTGAGCCCTATGGGAGACTTTCCTTGGGCCAGGTTGGAGCTGCAGAGTGCCATTGAGTCCTATGGGAGACTTTCCTTGGGCCGGGTTGGAGCTGCAGAGTGCCATTGAGCCCTATGGGAGACTTTCCTTGGGCCGGGTTGGAGCTGCAGAGTGCCATTGAGCCCTATGGGAGACTTTCCTTGGGCCAGGTTGGAGCTGCAGAGTGCCATTGAGTCCTATGGGAGACTTTCCTTGGGCCGGGTTGGAGCTGCAGAGTGCCATTGAGCCCTATGGGAGACTTTCCTTGGGCCGGGTTGGAGCTGCAGAGTGCCATTGAGCCCTATGGGAGACTTTCCTTGGGCCAGGTTGGAGCTGCAGAGTGCCATTGAGTCCTATGGGAGACTTTCCTTGGGCCGGGTTGGAGCTGCAGAGTGCCATTGAGCCCTATGGGAGACTTTCCTTGGGCCGGGTTGGAGCTGCAGAGTGCCATTGAGCCCTATGGGAGACTTTCCTTGGGCCGGGTTGGAGCTGCAGAGTGCCATTGAGCCCTATGGGAGACTTTCCTTGGGCCAGGTTGGAGCTGCAGAGTGCCATTGAGTCCTATGAGAGACTTTCCTTGGGCCGGGTTGGAGCTGCAGAGTGCCATTGAGCCCTATGGGAGACTTTCCTTGGGCCGGGTTGGAGCTGCAGAGTGCCATTGAGCCCTATGGGAGACTTTCCTTGGGCCGGGTTGGAGCTGCAGAGTGCCATTGAGCCCTATGGGAGACTTTCCTTGGGCCGGGTTGGAGCTGCAGAGTGCCATTGAGCCCTATGGGAGACTTTCCTTGGGCCAGGTTGGAGCTGCAGAGTGCCATTGAGCCCTATGGGAGACTTTCCTTGGGCCGGGTTGGAGCTGCAGAGTGCCATTGAGCCCTATGGGAGACTTTTCTTGGGCCGGGTTGGAGCTGCAGAGTGCCATTGAGCCTTATGGGAGACTTTCCTTGGGCCAGGTTGGAGCTGCAGAGTGCCATTGAGCCCTATGGGAGACTTTCCTTGGGCCGGGGTTGGAGCTGCAGAGTGCCATTGAGCCCTATGGGAGACTTTCCTTGGGCCGGGTTGGAGCTGCAGAGTGCCATTGAGCCCTATGGGAGACTTTCCTTGGGCCAGGTTGGAGCTGCAGAGTGCCTTTGAGCCCTATGAGAGACTTTCCTTGGGCCAGGTTGGAGCTGCAGAGTGCCATTAAGTCCTATGGAAGGCTTCCAAAATCATACACTGAAGGTTTCAAAGTCAGAAAGGTTTTCACGCCATTTACAAACGTTCGGATCCGAAAATTTTGTGACTTTTGGAACGCAACCACAGTATTTTTTTATGACCGAGAAAATCATTTTTGTGACATTTTTGAACATCAGAAATTACCATGGTTACTCCAAATTTTTTCCAATCGTGATTTTAACCACCCAAAATTCGTGCTTTCGTCATTCGTCATCTCAGAGTTCCATGACTTGGGGATGAGTTTTCATATATGACTTCTGAGTCAAAGATGGAGAACATAAGGCAGTGTTATTGTTGCGCAGTCTGGAAAGTGGTGCTGCCCAGAACTTGGAGATCATGCTAGCAATACCAGATGATATGAAAAACTGGTATTGCTTCCAGAATCCAGAAAGTTCAGTTCCCTCTGGTGAAGCTGTAGCCTGTTAGAGTTTTGTGCCATCACTGCACCCCAGCCTTGGGGTTTTCTAAAACATCCAGAATATAGTATCTATGGGGCCCAGACTTTGGGGGTTGTAGGTTCAGTGGTATTAAAAGTAAAAAATTTGTTTTGTTTTAGTGCATAATAAAACAATATGTATACATTCCTGGGTTACTTAATGTATAGTGCATATATAGTGCATGTATGGAGTTGATTGCATAAAATCACCCCGGTCACCCTCAACTTGAATGGGAAATGCATAACAGTACCAGTGCTATCCATTGTTTCCCATTAAATGATGAGGAGATAGTATTGATAATTTCAGACACCTCCACTAGCTAAAATACTAGTGCAGCATGCACCTCATATGCCATAACCCTACCTTGAATAACTGAAGTATAACTCCCGTAATGCCATTACAAATATTACACAATATTAAAATAATTGCTTTGTCATTTTACAACATTCAGCAGCCAAAGGGCCACTCAGGTTGAGGGCCCTCTTGACCCTGACCTTAAATATTTTAAAACACGTGATTTATTTATGGGCAAATGAAGTTAATACAAATTACAGGACAGAAAGTTATTCAGTCAAGTTACTGTATCTGCCAACAGGTGTCAGCTTTTCATCAAGACCTGCAATGTATACAAAGGTTTAAGGATACTGGGCATGTGCTTCATTTTTCTCCTTATATATTTTATGCGTTTAACCTTCCACAAGGGAACAAAGTGGATGAATAAATAGACATGATAACTCCATCTTTGCTACTGGCTTCAGACAAGATTTAAAGGGACTTCATGAACATTTGGATTTTCGTGGTTTTACAATTCTTTGAAACCACGACTAAACTTATTTCGACAAATGTCAGTCATTAATCAAAAGATCCAAATTGAAAGAGCATGAACAAAAAAAAATACGGAAAAAGGTGAAAACCATTACTTTTTTGATTTGTTGCACGAAAACGCCAACTTTTTGGTATTGTCGTACAAAAGCCAGTGTTAAAAAAAATTCCGAAAACCTCTAAAACCATGAACCAAAGAAAGACCTTACAGTTATAAAAGTGACATCTGCTATTGACTTATACATGATCTAGACAGGTTTTAGATGTCGTATTTTTCCATTTGGATTTGTCGAATAATAAATCATGACAAAATTGTGGGGGGTTTTCCCGAAACAAAATCAGGTTTTGTTAAATGTAGGGACTCAAGATCCCCATAAAATCAGTGGTCACTTAAAGAGCAACTTAAGTCTAATAGCCTAATATGTCTTTAATTTCTTTGTACGGATATGGCATCCATTATCTTGAAACCCATTATCCAGAAAGCTCTAATATTAGTGACATTAAATCTTCTTATTTAAATAGCTTTTTTTTCTCATTTACTTCTTTCTAATAACAAAACAGTACAATTTACATCATAATAACTATGCAGGACTAAATCCATGTTAATGACATATTGGTAGCATTAATTCATGGTGCTCCACATTATGGAAACAACCCTTATTCAGAAAACCCCTGGTCCTAAGCATCAAAGCACATTACTACTTCTACATCACTTTCTAATTTCCTTTCATCTTGAGATCCTTCAATGCGGATTCCTGACTTGTACACATCAAAAGTTGACCACAGAAAACTCTAGCCCCCATATGTAATAAAAGGTGCTAGGTTTGTCCAGGAGCAGTAACCTATAGCAACCAAAAGGATGTTAGCTTTTAAACAGGTATAAATGCCACCCTTTTGATTGGTTGCTATGTGTTGCTACTCCTGGGCTAATTTTTTATTACATAACTCACTTTATCTCTGAAAAGTACACATTCCTTTGACAAATTCAAAATAGGTTAAATGTCTTTCTACCCCAAACTTAAGGTAGCCACACACGTGGCCATCAGTCGCACGAAAGATCGTTCAATCCGTCACTAACGTTCAGGGCTGAAACGGCAGATAAGGAGGTAGAAACAATAGGATTTCTACCTCCTTCAGCCGATTCAGCCCTGAAGGCAGATTTTGCTCAGGCACCTTCTATGGCGCCCGATCAAAATCATTTAGCCCGCCCGATCGGCGATATCGGTCAACTCGCCGACTTGCCATACACGCACCGAATATCGTACGAAACGAGGAAACAGCTTTAGGGTTGCCACCTCTACTGTCTATTGTTGCCAGTCAGGGCGTGGTCAATGAAGTCACAGGGGCGGGGAAGAGGTGGGACAGTGATGTCACAGTGTTAGGGAAGAGGCAGGGCCACGACATCGCTAGGCAGGGCTATGATGCGGTGTTCACAATTGCCCGATCGCTGCATCAATCTCAGTGAGTCCTGCCCAGTAGGGTGTAACCCTGTCCAAACTGCACTAAACTTAGAAGTTTTCAAGATAAACTTTAATTTTGTAACATCTTACCAAGATAAAACAACATGAATATGAACCAATGTCCCTAGGATTACAGAAGTATAAGGTGTGCAGAAACCCCAAATCAAAACCAATGTTCAAGGCTGACGTTTCAGCTGCAGAAAAAGCAATGTATTTTATGCATAGTAAAAGCCAAGAAAACCATATATTTTTGGAAAGTACACATTCTAAAAATTCCCAGATAGGGAATCTTGGAAAAGTCACTCAAAAAAAAACCAATAAAACAAAATAAAATCTGAGTTAGTAAATGGCCCCCTTAGGAAAGAAAGTTCAACGCATGTAAATGCTTGGAATTTGCCATGCTTGTTACCTTAAGGTCAGTGCTTTTCCCACAAGTCAGCATAATTAAGGGCACTAGTTAGCTGGCATTTTATGCAGCTTGCCAATTTTTAGCAATATAGATACTAATTAGCATCATGTTGGTAAATGACGCACAAGCACTTCTGGGATGCTGATGGCCAAAAATATCCTGAGCGATCATACAAGTGTTTTTTCCTGCACTTTCCTGTGGTGGAACACAGAATGCCACCGTAGGGGAGCACAGGAAGAAGTGCTTGTGAGGATGAGCCCTGTATGTGTGATTAATTAGACCTATGTCCCTTGCATATGTAGACAAAACACAAAAGGGGAGCTGCATTGCTGTTGGGGACTGCGACTGCATTAGTGGGCATACATAAGCTCTCAGGTCTTCCAGTGCTTTCTTGCATCTATCTGCCCTGCATTTTATACCATTGTGTGCTCAAAATAGGTGCAAGTTGCAAAGAACATAACAGAACATTATCAAACAGAACATTATCAAACAGAACATTATCAGAACAGTTTCAATTACCTTTGTGCATTGGTGTACTGTAAAGGGATAGTGACATGATTGTTAAACCCTGAAACATGTCACTATTCATTTAATTGCACAAGATTTTGCAAATGAACCCAAGAACTAAAACTGTGCCATCCTTAAATAATGTGTCATTGCCCCTTTAAGAAAAGCTAGTACTTCTTTAAGGTAGGAAAAACTGAGATAATCCAGCAAAGGGCATAGGCGTATTCATTATACCTGACGCTTTACTGAAAAGTAAACCCATGCCCGTGTGTTTTTCTTATCAATGTGCAATGAAAGCAATCAAGGCTTACACCTTTCAATAACAATTCAATATACTTATAGCAAACATCATTTGACAGAAGGTTCCAAAGGTATTAAACTTAAAACACCTGTGTGTTCTTTCTGCATTTGAAAAATTATAGCTGGTTAATGAAACCAGTCTTGTAGGGGTTTAGGCTATGGAGTAGTTCTCTGAATGTGAAACAATATTCTCTTAACTAGGTCATATTAATTTAGCCAAAAAGGGTAATAGGAATTATTAGAAGATTAATTGACTTATTTTGCAATTTAGTGAGAGTCCTCAGAGATGTGGGATGATTGGTAGAGAGAATGAAGACCCTAGGTATCCCTCCTTAGCTGGGGGGAGAGTTTCTGGAACAACATCCAGGAGGAGTGACATTACAAAGGGAGAGGGTTGCCACCTATGCGGTTTTGACCCAAACGATTCAGGTTTGCCTTAGGGCTGTTCGGGTCTCAGTTGTCTGTTTGGGTTTCAGCCTAAACAATAATCTGGCCAATAAATGAAAAACATTAAAATATTAAGATACCATGATTTTTTTCTATCAACATGACTCATCCAGTTATCATCAAGTACAGTAAATTACTTAATATTACAGGAAAAAGCAAATTGGTCAAAAATAAGCATTACTATATTTCAGAGTTCTCTGGATAACTGGTTTCTGTATAATAGACACCCCAGCGCGTATAATAGATACACCAGCATCATAACCCCTCCCAGGGGCGCTGCAGCCATGAGTTGAGTTGAGAAACTCACCTCAGGTTGCAGTACCCAACAAGTTAACTGGGGTGGCAAAAAGCCACTGGAATTTTCACTGCAGACAACGCTTTTGTGCTCTGCATTAGTGATGCGCTCAACCTGCTCCAATGCAAAATAAAAACTAAGCACATGGGGCAAAGGGGGGGGGGGGGGCAGTATCCAATTGGGGGCGCCAAACACCCCTGACCTTGCCAAGCATCATTGTGTCCATCCCTAACATCGTTATGCTCCAACATCATCATGCCCACCCCCATGTCACTGCACTACCCACAATTCCATCAGCCCCTTCCCCTTTGTTCAGGTTTAGCCCCCAGCTACAAGAGAGCCACCATTAGAGGACTACTTCTCTTTCTGGGATGGGGCAAATTACTATGACCCTGGGCAAAAGTGCAAGAGGTGCAAGAGCACACCCATGAGTATTCATGCACAGTGAACCTCTATCTGTTGCAGGCAATAAATCCAGTGTGGGGCACAGAGCATCACAGGGCATCAAAGGGCGCAGGCCTGGTTTGCCAGTCGCCGATAACCATGTCATAGTCCTGCCTCTGTGACGTCATGGTTCTGCCCTGATGTCACTTGCTTGCACCACCCCCATGTCACTACCTACCCAGAGTGCAAGCTGCTGAAAAGTGGGTCTGAATATACATTTCATAAACCTCAAACATCAAAATCCAAAACTGGCCCCCAAGGGGGCCTGAAGAAGCAGATAGGGTGTCAAACCTTATGTCATTAATTACAGTTGTAAGGTGACAATTTGTGTGCGTACTTATATGCTACCCTAGCTGTATTTCATTGTATTGCTCATTGGCTGATATTTTCTTATCCCTGGGACCAATAGCACAATATGCTTGTATTTTCACAAGTGATGTTTTAGCACATTATTATTATTATTATTAACATTTATTTATAAAGCACCAATATATTTTGCAGCGCTGTACAATAAGTGGGTTTCATACATTGGACATGCTTGTAATGATGTAATTGATACTCCCACTTTTTATTTTTCCTGGATCCTAGAGAATATCTTGGAAAGAAATTATATAGAATACTGACGTTACAGTATACTGATGAACACTGGAAGGAAAAAAAAATTGGATGTAAAAAAAGACGATAACTTAATAGACATCTGAAAGTAAAGATGGCTTTTCCTTAGAGAATAATTAAACAAACACTGAATGTAGGTCAGGCAAAATGTGCTGAAAGCTTCCTAAAAACACCTGATTCCTTATTAAAGGAAATCCCTTCTTTTCGCTGCTGAGCTGGTTAACACCAATGAAACATATCCTTACAATACACAAGAGCCCTGAATATTCTGTAAATTAAATCCTTATGAATCGTGCTTAGTGGTGTCATCAGTTTTATTTGGTGCTTAGTGATATAATTTGTGTCACGTGACCAGGGCCGTGTCTTTATATATAGGCACCAGAGAGCCTGTGCCTAGGGCGGCAGCCTTAGGGGGATGGCCTTGGGTGCTTATATAATCAATAATTACAAAAAATAATAACAACTTTCTCCAGCTGCTCCAGATGCTTCCTGGCAGTGGAGCTTGTGGGTGTAGGTTCCCTCGGCGATCGTGGGCACATGTGACATCACTGTCACCAGAAGAGGAAGTGACCTCACACACACCTATATGCGTAATGTCACTTCGGCAAACTAGGGGCACAGTTAGCTAAATACAGCCTTGCACATAATAAAACTTGTGTGTTATAAAAAATAATGTGCCCTCTTTAGTAAAATACCTTTATAAGGTCAGGTGGTCCTTTATTCCATACTGTATATATAGTTGTCCCTCTCTGATGTCATTGCTGCACAAAAATTTGTCCATCATTTCCTCCAGTCAAAAATCTACTTTTTTTATCAACTTGGTTTGAAGTCGAAGTATGTTGTACAAATATAATTTGTTGCTGTTTGTAATAAATGCAGGATTTGTAGTTGTCTCTGTTATATTTTGTTTTATAGACATTCTGCTGCCACTAGTGTTTCTATTTATGTTGTATAGTGGAGCATTATCATTTTCACTGATGTTATGATTGTATTTGCACAAGTTAGCACCCACTTTGCTGCTCTATTTAAATATGCATATTGTGCATTCTTTTGGTAAGAGCATAATGGAAGTAATAGGGCTCATTTAAGAACCATGAAAAGTTGAATGCACAGTGATACTACTGCATCTGTACATACTCCTTTGCACCCTGCAGTGGGCGCCAAAGTGCCTGCCCTGCTCTGATGAATTGCACACATTGCATGCATGGAGGAAAGGGAGCCCTGGAATTATTACTAAAACCTGGATCTAGCGATAAGTTCACTTTTGCACAGTGTTTGGGGCTGTTCCTCCTGGGATGGGGGGGGGGTTAGGCTAGAACAGTGGCAATGGGGGAATAGTCTAAAAGATAGTTATTGGGAAAAATTTTTAAAAATTATGTTCTCCTAGATAGACCTGAAAGGCCAACCTGAAGGTCGGTTTGGGTAACATTTGGGGAAAATCCATATTTGTTGCCTTAGATCGGGGGTCCCCAACATTTCTTACTCATGAGCCACAGTCAAATGTAAAAAGACTTGGGGAGCAATATATGCATCATAAAAGATCATCGGGGTGCCAAATAAGGGCTAAGATTGGCTATTTGGAAGCCTGTATGCATAATCTCATCTTACAGAGACTCTGTTCGGCAGTACATTGTTTTTATGCAACCAAAAACTTGCTACCAAGCCAGAAATTCAAAAATAAACACCTGCTTTGGGAAAACTGGGAGCAACATCCAAGGGGTTGGTGAGCAACATGTTGCTCCTGATGGAAAAATGGCCATTTTGTAATCTTTTTCTGAAAAATATTTCCTTGGTGAAGAACTGCATACAATATTTAGTCACACTCTTATGGCCCATCCCAGAGTTTACTCTACAGGTTCCAACTTTGGTTTGGCAACTCTTCCTGGGGAAGAGTCACTGCAACAAAGTACAACAAATAGTCTTATGTACCACTAGCCCAGTCTTTGACCAGGGCTGTGGAGTCGGAGTCGAGGAGTCGGAGTCGGAGGCAATTTTGGGTACCTGGAGTTGGAGTCGGCAAAAAATGAACCGACTCCTACTAAATTTAAATGGGAATAAAAAAAAAATAAAGCAAGTTTAAATGTCCCAATTCACAAACATTAGCATATTAAAAACAGTGGAGTCGGAGTTGGAAGTATCAGAAACTGAGGAGTCGGAGTCGGAGAATTTATCTACCGACTCCACAGCCCTGTCTTTGACTATCGTGGGAAGGTTATTCATAGGTAATAAGAAAGACCTTAATAAAACTGGAAACACTTCACTGTTATATTTCAGGTACTATTGTCTTTATGGTTGTGGACATAGATAGAAGCCAGACAGAGCATAGTTATTATGGTTTCGTTGGTCCAAGAACATTAAGATGCTAAATGCAATGTTAGCTAAAGACCCCAATAGCTGAGTTTAAGACTATGCCTTTTTAAAATATATGCGAGTAGCTTGAGAATAAGAGCTGAAGCCACTCTTACTAACAGTTGGCAAATCTGGAAAGCAAGTGTTGGGCAGAGTCAGACAGGGCAGGTCATACACAGCAAATCAGAAGTTCACAGTACAGGGAATAGCCATAAGAACGTAACCAGAGGAGTGATCCAAGTCATACACTAAGAGCTATATCAAACATGCTACTGAGGGATAGAGATTAATCAAAATCTGTCAGGCCAGATCAAATGCACTTTCTAGAATTTCCATGCATACATGCACCAATATAATCGCATGAAACTTAGTTTCTTATGATTTTTGGTCCATGTGTGGGCTCTTTTTGTACCATGGTGATTGCTCGTTTAGTTGATTGGACAGGCTAGAAAATTTTGTCCGGGTAACAATAATATCTGCGCATGTATTCTTCATCTGACTATATACTTGGAGGACCTACAATGCATTTCCACGACATAACTTTCGTATCATTGTTGTCTGGCAATTATTATGGTCAGAACATCCTCTGATTTGTTATTTTTAGGACTTAATCCTACAATTTCAATCTGAATGTTATCTTTAGATTATATATCCAAACAGGCTTTAGGTACCTCAATAGAATTGCTGTTAGACACAAGATTTTCACCATGAAACATATTTGTTCAGGCAATGAGTGAATGGGGGAAGGGCTTATAGGAAGGGAGAGAACAGGTAAGTTAACCCTTATGATTCCTGGGCAAAACATGACAAGCACCTTGGGGAGGCAGTCTGGAAGAGCCCATACATGGGCCGATGAGCTGCTTGGTCTGTTCATGTATGCCCTACTTTAAAGACGAAGATTAATCATTTTGGAGAATTTCATTGTGGAAGGAATGCCCTGGGTGATGTTTTGGGGCCTGTGGCGCTAGTGCTCGACCAGTGACATATGTATTATTTGAGATCTGATCAGCAACTGCCCTGGTGAAACTGGGTTTCTTTCTCTCTGCTTATCCTTTATTATTTAGAGAAAGCTGCTAGATTCCTGTCATCTGCATTTATTTTGCTAGCACTCCACCTATCTGTATTATTGTCAATCCCAGTAGGTTGCTTGATTCCTGGAAGTTAGGGGAAGATATGGATAAATATCTGAAAGTCCATTTACAGTATAGTCCTAGGGCCATACATTGCCAATACAGAAATACTATGGGGCTGATTTACTAAAACTTGTTTTTTTATGGCTTTCAAAGTCGTATAAACTCGAAATGGTATAAATTCGAATTAAACTCGATCATTGTTGTATTTATAAAATGTCACAATAATGCTGTTATTGGTCGTAGAAAATTATAAGTTTATGTTAAAAAATCATGAATTTTTCGAGCCGAAAGTATCATTAAAACTCGAAAAACTTGAGTTTAAATAGACGTTCGTTTCCATGAATCCTCTTTATTTTTCCCAAACAGGATTTGCTCCAGCAGTCATTTTAGGGGCATTGGCGCTCATTTTTGGAAAACAATAATGTGTTTCACTTGAAACTTGGTGAAATAGAAAACAATGATGGGGTTAATTTCCCCTTGAAAATGCGTGAAATAGAAAACAATGATGGAATTAACTTCATCTTCAAACTGGGTGAAATGGAAAACACTGATGGAATTGACTTCCCCTTGAAAATGTGTGCTAGACAAAACAGTGATGAGAGTAACTTCCCCTTGAAACTGGGTGAAATAGAAAACAATGATGGGATTAACTTCACCTTGAAAATGTGTCAAGGACAGGCTGTCACTGACTATTCTATTCCTCTACTATTCTAAGCCTCCCAATGATACTGGACAGATCATGCCTGCCAAATTTTGTTTGCCCAAAAATGTTAACTAAACGGTAATAAATTACGGTTTATTGGAGTTATTTTTGAAAAACTCAAATTTTCCTGGGAAAGTTTCCAAATATCGGAAAAATTGAGTACTGGCAAAAACCCATTCGTAAATCTTGAAAATATCTAGAACTAAAAAAAATTGACTTTTTCTCAAAATTGCTTAGTAAATGTGCCCCTATGTGTCTTAAGTGGTATTCTAACTTGAATTTTAATTGCATTAGAATATTAAATAAGGACACCTGTTTGTAAGCAAGTATTGACGTGTCTAATATTTTGTTAGAGCTGCACTGTATATCTGAAAGCTCTCAGCAGTCACCTCTTTATTCCATGTGAAGTCATCCACCCCAGTCTCTTTCAGTGTTTTAAAAAGCTTGAAGAATAACAAAGGGTTTAAAAATGTTCCTTCTCAAGAGCAAGTTTTGGCAACAGACTGTATACTTTAATTCACCTCTATTATCTCTTATTATCGCTAAGCAAAATAAATCTCCTTGCCTGACTTTGGCCGTTCTGTAACTTGCAGTAACCTGAAAGTAAATACATGACTGAACCGGCTTTGAAAACAAAATATCTGGCATAACTGGTGCCAAATAGGTTCATGCTTATTTCAGGAAAGGACTTGAAGTATAAGCAGATTGTTCCAGTTAGAGACTTTATTAAGCTTCCAGGTGTGGCATTCCAAAAGATAATTGAGGTTTGAAATGCCATCCTCTGTGCTATATACTAGTTATTTTGCGCGGCACCCAAGCCTAAACCACACCTAAACCTGATAAACTTTCCCCCCATTTAGGGATGTAACTACAGAGGCAGCAGATCATGTGACTATTTGTGGGGGGCACAGGAGATATAGGTGGCCCAGTAGGGCACTTACTGATTTGCAGATTTAGGCTGATGCCACACGTGGTGTTGTTACGTTGTGTATTTTCTAATTCTCTCGGTGGCTGAAAAACGCACGATATCATCATCCATAGAAATAACTTGAAAAGACTCGAAGGAAACCACACAATGCATAAATATGCTAGAAAACGCCTTACCATGGATTTTTCAAGCGTTTGCCAAAATACGCCATTATTTGCACAGCAATCTATTCCTATGTATACACAAAGGCAGATGCCAGACCTAGCAGAAATACGCAGCGTTTTTTACTATTTCGCACTATTAGCACCATGGGAAACAGGATTTGCTACGTTACCAGTACTAGGCTGAAAAACGCCATAGTCAGTGGCTGTGTGGCTTGTGCAGCGTTTTTAGGCTGAGAAAATACACAGCGTAAAAATGCCACATGTGGCATCAGCCTTAGGGGCACAACGTGTTTTTTTCTCTCCTTGAAAGTCATATGAACTCGACATGGTATAAATTCGAATTAAACTTGATCATTGCTGTATTTATAAAATGTCACGATAATGCTTAAATCGTTTGTACGAAAATTTTGAGTTTACATTCGAAATCCCGAATTTTTCCAGTTGAAAGCATTAAAACTGAAAAATTTGAGTTTAAAAAGAAAATCGTTTCCATTAATTTTATTTTTCCTAAACAGGAACTGCTCCAGAAGCTATTTTAGGAGCATTGGCAATATTGGAAAACAAAAATGTGTTTAAGTTTCACTTTAAACTGGGTGAAACTGAAAACAATGATGGGATTAACTTCCTGTTTAAATGTGTGAAACTGAAAACAATTAGGGGATTAAATTTCCCTTGAACTGGGTGAAACTGAAAATAATGAGGGGATTAATTTGTCTTTAAAGGACAGGCTGTCAGTGACAGCTAACTAAAGTTAACTAAACATCAAAAAATCACAAATTATGGGATTTATTTTCAAAAAACTCATTTTTTTCTGGGAATAATGACGAAAAAATCGAGTTCTCGTGAAAACCCAGTTGTAAATCTCAAAATTTTCTAGAAGTAAGGAAAAATCTGACTTTATCTCATAATTGCTTAGTTAATGTGCCCCTAAATGTATGTTTTTGGAAAAAGGCTTATTCCCTAATGGGGACTCTAAATAATGTTGCTAATGTAACTAGGTTCAGCACCGTTCTCATTAAATGTTGTTTTATTTACTCTAAAAATAACTAATTAAAGTGACATTTTAAAACCTACAGTGAAAGAGTTTTACATAGTAAAGGGTTTAATAGAGGTTTTTCCAAATCCCTTTGCACTTAGGTAAGAATATTAATTTTGACCTACTTTCCCATTGAAATTGCCCCTATGTACTTGTGTTCTAAGCAAAATTTTTATTAAAGGTCAAGGAAAGCCCAGTTAACATGCATTCTTACATGAAAAGCCTTACTTTAATACATACTCCAGCACTCTGGCCGCCGAGAGAAACTCGACATTCATTCAGTGTAAATGCGGTGGTGCTGGCGATAGGAGCAGTTCGGGGCACCGATAGTGATGCAGTTCGGGTGGGTGAGAGGTCCTCTTCACATAGGTTCTGTAAGTGATTTTAAAGTTTACATGTCCTTTAAGCATGATATATTTTTACCCCGGAGGGCTTATTTATGAGTTTAAAGTGCAGAATTCCGATGCAAATTGTTTTTCCCTAGAATTTCTGCAATGCACATTTTCTCACATTTCTTACTGGCAGCACTTCCAATGCTTGGCATTAATCTGTCTGATCTACTTGCCCAAATTGTGGGCTATGGATACACAAAGGGAACCCTGGAATTACCACAGGGTCCAGCCCGCAGGTAATTCTAGAGTTCCCTTGGGTCCATGCATGCCATTGATAAATACGCTCAGTGTTGGACAGGGCTGCCAGGGTACCGGGAAAAAACCTGGTGGGCCCCAGTGGCTCAGATCCGATACCCTCCGGGGTGCTGCCGCGATCCACCGACTCCCTCCCCCGACACGCCACAGGTAAGTTTCTTTTAGGTGCGCTCAGGGGAGGGTGTCGGAGTGTGTTGGGGGCCTCGTGGGGGGGACAAAAGCCCCAGTGGGCCCTGCAACCCTCAGTCCGACCCTGAATACACTTCTAACAACTCCATAGCAATGAATAGAACGTCGGTGAGTTTCTATATATCAAACTCTAGACTCACATTTTGATAAATCTGCCCCTTAGTGTTGACCCTGGAGAAACTCAGTTACAGGACAGGGTGCTTACTGTCCCACTCTCTACTCCAGGTTTTTCCCTTATCAGCTCTCTTTCACTAATTATATCTTTCACTAATTATGAACAGGGGCATCATAAAGGGAGGAGGTCATTACACAAACCTAGCTATTACTCCTTCATCTTTCCACTGTGACTTAATTAAGATTAATTAACTTTTTTTAATTTAATAAGGCTTTGTTACATGGAGCAACTTCAAGTGTTAAAAAAGTTAACTAAGCATAACTCCCTATGTAGAAACAAGGGCTGATCTCCTGTTTGAGCAGTCAAAGGTTGACAATTTATTGAGTTTGGGCAGGGGGTAGAACTAGTAAACTGGAATGTCTCTACAAGATCATAGCTTCTGATTGCTTCCATAGGAGGAAACACTAAGGGGCACATTTACTAACCCACGAACGGGCTGAATGCGTCCGATTGCGTTTTTTTCGTAATGATCGGTATTTTGCGATTTTTCGGAAAATTGTCGCGACTTTTTCGTAGCCATTCCGAATGTTTTGCAAAATGTTGCGACTTTTTCGTAGCATTACGACTTGCGCAAAAAGTTGCGACTTTTTCGCAGCTTTCGCGCCGAGTACGAAAGATTCGGATTCATTCAAGCTTCAGTATAGTGACTTTTCTTGGGCCAGATTGGAGCTGCAGGGTGCCATTGAGCCCTATGGGAGACTTTCCTTGGGCCGGGTTGGAGCTGCAGAGTGCCATTGAGCCCTATGGGAGACTTTCCTTGGGCTTGGTTGGAGCTGCAGAGTGCCATTGAGCCCTATGGGAGACTTTCCTTGGGCCGGGTTGGAGCTGCAGAGTGCCATTGAGCCCTATGGGAGACTTTCCTTGGGCCAGGTTGGAGCTGCAGAGTGCCATTGAGCCCTATGGGAGGCTTCCAAAATCATGCTAAGTCTGAAAGTTTCGCCCGCCGCTAACGAGCACTCAATACGAAAAAGTCGCGACAAGATACAAGCGAATCGTAATGGCTACGAAAAAGTCGCGTTTTTTCGCGCAAGTCGTAATAGTTACGAAAAAGTCGCAAAATGTTCGTTTTCCAATCGGAATTTTTCCAATTTGGATTTTGATTCGTGGGTTAGTAAATGTGCCCCTAAGGGTACGAAGTCATAAAATAAGAAATGTAATTAGTGTTAGTTATAGTTCTAGGGCAGGGGTCGGGAACCTTTTTGGCTGAGAGAGCCATAAACACCACATATTTTAAAATGTAATTCAGTGAGAGCCATACAATATGTTTGGCCGCGGATGCTGCGGGGCAAGGTAGGGTGGGTCCCAAGGGTGCCAGATGCGGATGCGATGCAGAGGAGGGCGTGGTCTGCACTCGGCGGATAGAACACGTGTTCTATCCTCCAAGCACAGGGGCAAGGTAGGGTGGGTGCCAAGAATGCCATATGCGATGTGGAGGAGGGAGTGGCCTGCGCTTGGCGGATAGAAGACATGTTCTAAGGCTTAGAACACGTCTTTTATCTGCCGACGCAGGGGCAAGGTAGGGTGGGTGCCAAGGATGCCAGATGCAATGCGGAGGAGGGCGTGGCCTGCGGTTGCCGGATAGAAGACGTGTTCTAAGGCTTAGAACACGTCTTCTATCCGCCGAGCGCAGGCCACGCCCCCCGTTATTTTTTTTATTAAAGATTTGGCAGCGAGCCAGATGCAGCCATCAAAAGAGCCACATCTGGCTCCCGAGCCATAGGTTCCCTACCCCTGTTCTAGGGCAAAGTGCAAATATCAGGAACAAAATTCCATGTTTCTTGCTCACAATGCACCTTGCACCCAGATGCATCTTACGCACTCTTTGAATGGAACAGAAAGGGTTGTGCCCATCTGTATGTGCAGCTCTGACAGTGCATTCAAGAGGGACAGCAGATGATGAGATGGCATTGCCTGGCAGTACCCGTTTTTGCACATTATTCATGAAGATAAGAGGAGCAAAGACACAAGCCCTGTTGAAGTTAATTTGAGCCAAGACGTTCATAGAAATTCACAAGCAAGTGCTTTTTTAAAGACAAAGACATGTCTCCTACTCCATGTATATGAGCTTCACATTTGGCAAGTCACCCATTTGATTTAGTCCCAAGCAGAAGGCAGAAAATATTTTCATTACACACTATTTTAGAAGATTTTTAAGTGTTAGCATTTAGATTAACTAGCACTCAGTAACTGGAACTGCTGAAATGCAACATACCCTGGGCAAAGTCTGCTCAGAATCATGTAATACTATTGTCATAGCCAATGCATATTGTACATGAATATCCCTCTCCTGCTCAAAACTTGCATCAATTATATAGTAATAAAAAATATGATTTAATATCCGCAGTTATTTTTAACCCCCGGCTGAATTGCAGCACCTTGCAGTTGCATGTCTCTACATGCAAAGGAGCAGTGCCACCATTATAGAAGGGGTGATATTTTAATTTAAAACTATATAAGACATTTTAGCAAATGAAAAATGCCATTACTTTTTTATGTAGCACTACAAAGAGCACTTACCTGATACAAGCTGGAAAATTCTCACCCCCAATGTGTTGATATGGGGCAGACTGAGATTGGAAACCTGGTATACAGTTCCTCCCCATGATATGGTTCGGAAGAGTGTATAAGAATGGCCGCAAGTTGAAAAATAACATGCAACATCTTAGTGTAAACTCTGGTGAATGACTTGAATAATTGGTGGGTGCTATAAAACAAACTTTACTGAGGTAACAGCCGGCAGCCAACCTCACCCACTGCACAATTACTACCTATCCGAAGAGGCTTTATCAGTAGTCTGTAGTCCAGGAAGATAGTTTTGTTTATTAATGAAATAAATAGTTAAGTTCAAAGTTCAAAAATGCTCTGGTTCAATACATCTCAGGTAGGGTTGTCTGTTCACAGTTTCTGCTCCTCTTATATTGGTACATGACCCATATTGCTGGTCAGGTAGTTATTACTCCTGCTTCTGCTCATTGAAGTCCCAGACTCTCCACTTTGCGCATTAGTGGAACAGTATCATTGGCATTTATGGTGCAACAGAAACAACACTTGGGTGGCTCTGATTTATACTGATTAACACAAATACATATATAGGGCTACTCTGTTTAAAATCATGTAAACGTTTTACTGAAATGAATAGGCAATAGGAATATAAAGCAAGTTACTGCAAGTTAATAACTGCAGTATATATATACAGGTCCTTCTCAAAAAATTTGCATATTGTGATAAAGTTCATTATTTTCTGTAATGTACTGATAAACATTAGACTTTCATATATTTTAGATTCATTACACACAACTGAAGTAGTTCAAGCCTTTTATTGTTTTAATATTGATGATTGTGGCATACAGCTCATGAAAACCCAAAATTCCTATCTCAAAAAATTAGCATATTTCATCTGACCAATAAAAGAAAAGTGTTTTTAATACAAAAAAAATCAACCTTCAAATAATTATGTTCAGTTATGCACTCAATACTTGCTCGGGAATCCTTTTGCAGAAATGACTGCTTCAATGCGGCATGGCATGGAGGCAATCAGCCTGTGGCACTGCTGAGGTGTTATGGAGGCCCAGGATGCTTCAATAGCGGCCTTAAGCTCATCCAGAGTGTTGGGTCTTGTGTCGCTCAACTTTCTCTTCACAATATCCCACAGATTCTCTATGGGGTTCAGGTCAGGAGAGTTGGCAGGCCAATTGAGCACAGTAATACCATGGGCAGTAAACCATTTACCAGTTTTTTTGGCACTGTGAGCAGGTGCCAGGTCGTGCTGAAAAATTAAATCTTCATCTCCATAAAGCTTTTCAGCAGATGGAAGCATGAAGTGCTACAAAATCTCCTGATAGCTAGCTGCATTGACCCTGCCCTTGATAAAACACAGTGGACCAACACCAGCAGCTGACATGGCACCCCAGACCATCACTGACTGTGGGTACTTGACACTGGACTTCAAGTATTTTGGCATTTCCCTCTCCCCAGTCTTCCTCCAGACTCTGGCACCTGGATTTCCGAATGACATGCAAAAGTTGCTTTCATCCGAAAAAAGTAATTTGGACCACTGAGCAACAGTCCAGTGCTGCTTCTCTGTAGCCCAGGTCAGGCGCTTCTGCCGCTGTTTCTGGTTCAAAAGTGTCTTGACCTGGGGAATGCGGCACCTGTAGCCCATTTCCTGCACACGCCTGTACACGGTGGCTCTGGATGTTTCTACTCCAGACTCAGTCCACTGCTTCCGCAGGTCCCCCAAGGTCTGGAATCGGTCCTTCTCCACAATCTTCCTCAGGGCCCGGTCACCTCTTCTCGTTGTGCAGCGTTTTCTGCCACACTTTTTCCTTCCCACAGACTTCCCACTGAGGTGCCTTGATACAGCACTCTGGGAACAGCCTATTCGTTCAGAAATTTCTTTCTGTGTCTTACCCTCTTGCTTGAGGGTGTCAATGATGGCCTTCTGGACAGCAGTCAGGTCGCCAGTCTTACCCATAATTGCGGTTTTGAGTAATGAACCAGGCTGGGAGTTTTTAAAAGCCTCAGGAATCTTTTGCAGGTGTTTAGAGTTAATTAGTTGATTCAGATGATTAGGTTAATAGCTCGTTTAGAGAACCTTTTCATGATATGCTAATTTTTTGAGATAGGAATTTTGGGTTTTCATGAGCTGTATGCCACAATCATCAATATTAAAACAATAAAAGGCTTGAACTGCTTCAGTTGTGTGTAATGAATCTAAAATATATGAAAGTCTAATGTTTATCAGTACATTACAGAAAATAATGAACTTTATCACAATATGCTAATTTTTTGAGAAGGACCTGTATATATTTGTAATATAGTGCTGCCCAAACATGTGGCCTCCCAAGTAAAATGCATTTATTGTATTCATGTTGAACTTCATTGCCAAATAGTGATAAGTTATAGGTAAATCCATATAGGCCTAACTAGCAAATAAGAGCAAACAGGATTGGATGGGGTTTCCATGGCCCACTAGGGCTGTCACCCCTGGGGCCTTCACCCCTGGCATGGACCTTCCTTCCCCCAGTTGTAAACCTCCACCCTGCCCCCCTGTGCGCCACATAACTATGTAGCTGCGTTCAGGGAATAAGGGAGAAGAGCATGGATCAGAGGGCAAGTGGGGATCAGCACTGGGTCGCGGGGCCCACAAGGACCAGGGCCCACCGGGTTTTTCCCTGTGTCCCGCTTTTCCGGTCCAACCCTGAGAACAAAGGCTACACGCGTTTTCATGACAACGGCAGATTATAAAACATATCCATTTATAAACAACTGTAAGTTTAACCCAAAAAATAATGTTGCCTTTATGTTGTATTTAAAGACACTTGGGCTCATCTGCCAATATCTGTACTGGAGAAATTTGCAGCGCAGTAACCAATAGCAACCATAAATTAGATTTGATCTGTCTATCTCTGTTTGTATTGCTACGGTTAAAGGGGACCTGTCACCCAGACATAAAAACTATATAACAAAAGTCCTTTTCAAATTTTTCATTTTTTTATTAACACATCCATACCCATTATAAAGTCATTTAAAAATCCCAGCTGTCAACCATATATTGCCATAGGAATAAAGCAGATAATTACTTTCAGTTTCCATTTAGAACTCACTTTCCCCCTCCCTTTTCACCATCTTTTTGTGTAGCCATTGCATTGGAAAGGGCATTTGGTCCCCTTATCTCCACCATTTTTTAGCACCTCCAACCCAACAATAAAGCTCACATTAGATGTAATCAAGAAATCATTTTCACAATGAAAATCTGAGGAGTGCCATCCTAAAGACATCTTTTGAGGTCTGTCTATGTTTTCATAGACTGGACCAGTCACTTTTCTAGTTTGATATCTTGTCAGGTTCATTTTCTTGCTTATATGTCTTAAAGATGGAAATTGGCTGTTTGGGACCATACCACTTATTCACTAAAAATTTGATTTCTTATTCTGGGGCAAGAAAAGCTTTGTGAGTCTTAGGATATGATCTGTTTAAGTAGCCAACCTCAGTTTATAAATAATATGTGATGAAAAAGCAAGACCAATATTTTAAAACAAACCTTTAGCCACAAAAACTGCATCCACCAGCCTAAAAGTACAAGTTTCTTGGCTCTCATTCCATCTGCATGTCCAGCTGGTAATTCCATGAGGATTCTGCATGGAATTTGGGTCACTGGACCTATACACAAGGGTTGATATCAGCCTGGTGGGAAATTGAATGATGTTATCTTCTCATAACATAGTTACATAGGATTGAAAAAAGACCAGAGTCCATCAAGTTCAACCCATCCAAGTAAACCCAGCACACACAAACCTATACTTACCAATCTATACACTCACATACATAAACTATATATACAACCACTATTACTACCTGTAGATATTAGTATCACAATTGCCTTGGATATTCTGCATGTTCAAAAGCTTATCCAGGCCCCTCTTATAGGCATTAACAGAATCTGCCATTACCACATCACTAGGAAGGGCATTCCCCAACCTCACTGCCCTCACTGTGAAAAACCACCTGCGCTGCTTCAAATGGAAGCTCTGTTCCTCTAATCTAAAGGGGGGCCTCTGGTGCGTTGATCGTTTTTATGGGAAAAAAGAACACCCTATCTGCCTATAATCCCCTCTAATGTACTTGTACAGAGTAATCATGTCCCCTCGCAAGCGCCTCTTTTCCAGAGAAAACAACCCCAACCTCGACAGTCTAACCTCATAGTTTAAATCTTCCATCCCCTTTACCAGTTTAGCTGCACATCTCTGCACTCTCTCCAGCTCATTAATATCCTTCTTAAGGACTGGAGCCCAAAACTGCACTGCATACTCACAGTGAGGCCTTACCAGGGACCTATAAAGAGGCAAAATTATGTTTTCATCCCTTGAGTCAATGCCCTTTTTTATACAAGACAGCACTTTATCATGTGAAATTGTTAGGATGTGGTATTTTTCCACACTTTGGCACTTTTTGTATATGTATATGCATCAATTTACTAAATAGAGCACCCATGGACATCTGAGGGCCACGCTTAACCCCAGGTGGTTTGGGGTCCAAAATATGAATCACATGGCATGAGGGTGGTTGTCACAGGAGTCTGGAACAAGGATTATGGGATTAGGGGAGAGGTACAGGGGGTCATAGGTCCTTATTATGCCCCCCTTTGTCTGCAGGCCCTCTTATAGTCATTTGGTCTGCTCTCACCTATATATGCCATTGTATCTATTCCTCTCCTCAGGCCCTGCTCTTTCTCCAAGTGAAACTCTGTTCCTGGAGCTTGCTGAAGCCAGTTTCCAGTTTTTGTCTTGCATGCGGGTGTAATTTACAGCTGTTATTTGTGAACCTGTTCTGCCTAAACTAACCATACTGTAATCTTAGATATTTAACTGCCGCTGCATTCCTGGGACTCTTCAACATTCAGTCTTCTAAAAACTAGCTTCAAGCAACTACAGTTTGTTTTTTTAATAAAAACATGCACTCTTCAACAGAACATGTTTATTTAGAGATGTTATCAAGAGGGGCCAGCAGTAAGGTAAAAAGAAAAACATGTCATAGATTCCTTCACTCTGTACTTTGGGGTTGGATATGATGATAAGTCTCTCTTATTGAACTGAATTTTTCCTATTGTCTAAGAATGATCTTAAAGGAGAAGGAAAGTCATTTTGGCATTTTACTGTCAATAGATTCGCCACATTAGTGCCACCTAGAACAAAATATTTATTCTGCAGAAACCTTTACCATACCTGAGTAAACAGTTTTAGAAGCTTTCACCGTTTGCATAAGATAGCAGCTGCCATTTTAAGTAGCTTCCTCCCTGCTCCAGCTCTAACCATTATAGCTGAGATCACACATTCCTAAGGGAGGGTGTTCTTAGCATTCTGGTGGGAGGGGGAGCAGGATATGGGAGAGAGGAGAGGCATGCGCAGACTCTGGCCCCGGGAATTAAGGCTGTTTCTAAGAGAGGAAGTCAGACACTGGAACATCGTGTTTACAAAAATAGAGACAAGAAATCCTGTGTTTCTTTTGACAGAGGAAGTTTAGTCACCTGTAGTTAGATCTTGGCTACTGTAGAAGACTAATCTCCCCAAAATGCCTTTGTACCATTGATAAAGTAAATAGGAACCTCGCAAGGCTTCGGAAAACAAAGTGCGCGTATACCTTTCCACCAGCAATTCACTGTATTGCCTGTGGGAAGGCATTTTGGGGAGATTAGTCCCCACTTATGCAACTTATGAATAAAAGTCCCGTTATAGAACAGTGAGGGCACAGAGAAACAGCATTAAGGGCCTACCTGTTTTGTTAGCTTTATAAAGAGCCATTTGTATTTATATAAATTTTGTCAAAAATGGGCTGGGAAATACAGCAACATTGTGTGAGCTCACCAGTATTAATAAATAATAATAAATATATTATTTGTATTTAAATGAAACCTAATTCTTTGCCGCCCCTTGAGACCCTACTTTCTCCCTCTCCCAAAACCACTTTACTGGGGAGCAGGCACCTTTGAAATGTCCCAGCGGTGGAGGGCTCTGAGAAAGAGTGGAGGAGGTATTACGCATGCTTTAATTTTCCTTTAAACCAATATTTGTAGATTTGTTTGACACGCTGGGGAATAGATTGAAGCATTTCAGCTACAGATGTGGGGGCTGCAGGAGGAAGCATGTCTGCTCTATTCATCCTGTATGTATTTAGGCTACTATATATCTTCAGTTTCCCCTTCTGCAGTGAAGTACCATACGCGCAGAGTTATATTACACCTGAATGCTGTGTGTGCATTGCTTAGATTCATGTTCAGAGTAATTAACGTTATAAATTATTACAAAGATATCAGCTGTTTTTATAGCTGCTAATTGGAATAATATCCATTCTGTTTCCTTGCAGCGACAAGCATCTAGCTGTGCGTATGCAGAAAATGAGGTGTGGTACTTATCTGGTATGGTTACTTAGCTCAGAGAGATAAGGAAAGGTGAAAGGATGTAATAAGAATATACTGTTGTGGTGCAGTCATGACTAAAAAAGAATAGTTATTTAGGGCTCCTATGTGAACACAAGTGAGACCAAAAAGTGCAATTGTGTGTTCTTTGCCGACAATCCAGCATTTTTCCTCAGAATTCCAGTGCTCCTGTTAGTAGAAAACTGCATCGGCCTGGGGTATATGTGAGCGAGCATTCCTCGTCCTCCTGTCTTCTTTCTTCTGAATCACATCCGCACAGGGTCGGACTGGGGGGTGCAGGGCCCACCGGGGCTCCCGCCCCAGGGGCCCTGCAGGTGCCCCAGCCAGCCGTGTCCCCTACCCCCCGCAGGGCCCCCCCTAACCCACCCGCAGGGCCCCCCCTAACCCACCCGCAGGGCCCCCACCTAATGTCCTCCCTGAGCGCGTATAAATTGAACGCGTCAGGGGTGGAACAGTCAGAAGGGGGAGCGCCGGCAAAGGTCCAGTCCGACCCTGCATCCGCAGTTGAGCAAAATAGACAGCTTTTCACACTGTTGCACTTGCGTGAAGGCCAAAGCAGCAAGAAGAAACGCTCGCTCACGTACACCCCAACTAGTGCAGCGGGGGTTTCAGGTAAGTGATTACAATTACTGGGGGGGGTGCCTAACATTTTGGCACCCCCTAGTGATTGTAACTGATCATTGCTATCCATGGGTACAGATGGCGCAGAGTGGTCATTTTAGCTGAATAATCCCTGGGCCAAATGCAGCTCATTTGATGTAATGTAGTTTTGAACATCATTAGGGACAGCAAGGAAGCAATAGAACAATATATACATAATGACATGTAGGGTTGCCACCAGCTAGGGCCAGGGCTGGTATTATGTATTATGAATCACTGCACTGCCCCACCTCTTGCAAGTTTTTGCACCAGTTTTGCGAAACAATCAGCCAATGGCGAAACGTGGAAATTCACAGTGAATCCATGCCTGTCAAAAATTCCTCTCATCGCTAGTAGGCACAGCACAACTGCATCAAGAGCATAGCCACTTTGCTACAGCAAAAACAGTGGAATTCTGGGTTAAAATGCTCCACTGTGAGAAAAAAAACATGGCGACTGCAGTTGAAATTGCGCTTTACTTACTGCACTTGCAGATGTACATATGCCATTTTGACTGCCATTCTCCATGGAGAATATTTCTCTATAACCTAAATTAATTAGTATGAATCTGATGGGTTTAGAATAGCTTGTAGTTAGAATAGGTTTCATTTTGAGCTGCAGAAAGGGCCTGTTCAGTGGGGAGAGTCCAGTTAGGCCAGGGATCCCCAACCTTTTTTACCCGTGAGCCACATTTAGGTGTAAAAACACTTGGGGGGCAACACGAGCATGAAACATGTACCTGGGGGTGCCAAATAAGGACTGTTATTGGCTATTTGGCAGCCCCTATGTGGACTGCCAGCCTATAGGAGACTCTGTTTGGCAGTACACCTGGTTTTATGCCTCCAAAACTTGCCCCCAAGCCAAGAATTCAAAAATAAGCACTTGCTTTGAGGCCACTGGGAGCAACATCCAAAGGGTTGGAGAGCAACATGTTGCTCACGAGCCACTGGTTGGGGATCACTGAGTTAGGCAATAGAAGAGTTCATGTTGGTAGAACAGTAGATAGTCTCAAGAAGGGGAAGCATGGCTTTCTAGAAAGTGCCTTCCTTTACTGATTGATATACAGTTGCCAGCATACTGGAACCTGCTCCAGAGTCAGTTGTTTGCTTTCCACTTGACTAAGAACAAAATCAAGTTTATTTAAGAGTAGGGTTTCTCCCCAACCTTTCTCTCGAGCCCAGCCTCCAGCCTTATAGGAAAGCAGGAGCAAATGTAAAGACTCTAAGCTTCATGCTACAGTATATCTGTAGCATGAAGTATGTTCTAGTTCTGTATAATGAGTTACGTACAATGCAAGGGATACACACGCACACACCTATTTGCAGATAGAGACTGGGCTACTGCACACCCTGCAGCCCATCCCCAACTGCAATGTTACCATACAGGTTCATAAGAAAAATATTGCTTTAGAAAGCAAAAACTGTTATTCCATAAACCTGTTAACCTTGGTACATGTCCAGGTCTATGCATCTAGTACAGCTGAGTATGTTTCCATATGTCCATGTACTATATGTACAGCTTTATACATTTTGTGGTATAGGAAATTTAACCCTGTCTTCTAGCTGATTTATGACCCCTATTACACTCTTTTACTCATATTCCTCATTATATAAGATTATATTATAAGATGCATGGCCACAGAGAGTAAAAGGAGTCATAAAATTACCACCAATAAATACTGGGATCTGTATAGCTTTGAGCATAATAATAAACTGAGCACATTACTTAGTAACAAGCCAGCAAAACATTTTTGGGATAATCTTTTTGGAAAATCTTTTGTACAGGCTGTACTCACATTTCAGGTCATCAAGTCATGTATAGGGATGGTGACCCAAACCAGAGCCGGGTCAAAAGCATCTAGCACCCAAGGTAAGCCCAGCCATCACTAAAGCTTGCCACCTTCACCCACCTCCACCACACTTACCACCTTCCCCCATCTGTGTATTTGGCTGTGGTCTTAGGGTCCTCCCCACACCCCTTGTTCTGGCTCAGGCCTTCTGAGCTACATATAATGAACCCCCAAGAACAGGGTCCCCCAACATTTTTCACCTGTGAGCCACATTCAATTGTAAAAAAAAAGCTGGGGAGCAACACGCGCATAAAAAAACCCTGGGGGTGCCAAATATGGGCTGTGATCAGCTATTAATCCCTGAGTCAACTGGTAGCCTACAGGAAGCTCTGCTTAGGAATATACCTGGTTTTTATGCAACCAAAACTTGCCTCCAAGCCAGGAATTGAAAAATAAGCACCTACTTTGAGGCTACTGGGAGCAGCAGCCAAGGGGTTGGTGAGCAACATGTTTCTCACGAGCCACTGGTTGGGGATCACTGCCCTAGAACATTTGCCTACTGTTCCAGACTTGGGTTACGTGTTAATCCATTGGAATCACATCAATGTGGCCACGGCTGGCTGCCAATAAGTTAAAGATAAATTAAGGACAGGTATCAATCTCACAGCATTCTCTAATTATTATAGAGATGCAACCAATTAGAGAAGAATGACAAACTGCTTATTTAACCCTTTAAGCCCAATGTAGAATATTAAGAAATTCCAAAAACACTTTTTTTTTACTTAATAGATCCTATACCTGTACAAAACTAGGGTCACTGGTATATTAATTTGACATATTGTAAAACAAGGTTTGCATTCATAGTTTGATACCATTTTTCAGTACTAAGAGGCTGTTGTTTCGAGCTTTTTTAAAGCTTATGTTTAATTATTAGCTCCCCAAAGACTTGTCTGACACTTTGTTACATGCCTCACATCAAAGCTCAACATGTACTCCCCATCTGAAGCCAGATGCTAAAGTTCAGCTTGTTATGTTTCTTACCTAATCTGAACTGCTTTAGGCTTTCACCCAGAATTTAAGCTATGGGCGGCTCAGATATCTAGCAATCTAGTAAACCTCTGTAAATGTTTGCTCATCATAATGTGATTTAATATACTCATTGGAATTATATCCTGATTTTCTAGCATTAGAGCTGTTTACACAACATCTCATCCAATGAGTTTTGGCACACAATGTCACACCATATTTAACCTGGAAAAGCTGCCATGGACTTGGTCTGGGAACAAATCAGGGACTAGTGTTGTTATTGGGGACTGGTACATCATTTGGGGGAAGGGGATGATGCAGAAATATAGCAGAAAAGTTACTCTGAAAAGCATTCTAAATGGTTACTCTTCAGCATCTCCAAATAAACACTGTTCCCTTTCAAAATAGGCCCTGGTATTTCAAGTACACAGAGGCCCAAACAGATTCCCCCACAGGCCCAATAAATAGTCACTATAGCATCTGCCTGGGCCTTTCTGCCATAGATCATGACATTTATGGGATGTCAAGGACTTGGCTGCAGGAACTGTAGATTCTATATTTCCAGATTACTCTTTGGCCTGCGGCACCCCATATGTTGTCTGGCAACACAAGGTGAGTCAGTATCAAAGGAAGCAGGCAGCCAAAGGGTTAAAAGTGAATCCAATAGCTAAAGATGCGTGCAACTGCAAAACCAAAGTATAAGGCTTAGGTAATATAAGAAAAAATAGCCAGCTAAGCCAAATTGACTGATATCTGTTCGTGTATATGGGTCCAAAAGATAATTTTTCCAATAGAATCTGCTTGGAATCATGAATTCCAGTTGGACAAGCAGATAATTCTGCTGCCTGATGATCCTATGAGTGTGCGTACGTAATGAGTGGCTCACTTGCCCCATTAGTCTAATGTCCAGCAGAGCAATTCAGTCGCCCGCGATAAATCTCTACTATCACGGGCGTCTAACCGTCTAAAATGCCTTTCCACCGCCAACAATAGGAATCGCCACTGGAAAGGCCATCACTTCAGTATTCCGAAGGCGTGCAAAGTTTCCTCCTGCAGGCGCACACACGTGGAGAAAGTGACTGCTGGTGCAGAGAGCAGTGTATAGTGACCTTTGCAATGTACACATTTTATTGACCATTTTATGACTGGCCTGTGGGCCTGATGGTTGCAATACCTTTCCTACTTCAAATATGGAAAAGGCAATACCTGTGGTATATTCAAGGGCTCATGTGTGAATGTGCAAACTTGCAGTTCACAAAGGTTCACTCTCCTCTACGCTTGTGCCTTGTACCAAAACACCAGTTGATTCTCTTTTTGCCGAAGTACTGGGTGCACAGACCTTCCCTTAAAGGAAAACTTTAACCCCCACAATGCTACTTTTTGCTTTCATGTTAATCATATACAGTGAGACATACTCAATCTTTTCTTTACAGAGGGCAAAGTGTAAGTACATTGAGCAACAGTCATGCAGTTCGAGGAACATGTGCACGAGTAACACACCTATGTTTACTTTCCCTTTTCATTTGATTACATTGGTTCACTGTACGCCTAAGTAGGATGTACAGTGATTGTGTGTTGTATGCCTATTGTTAATTCTGATCTCCAGATAAATCTAATAATTCTCCAAAATCATATATAATCAATAAATTGCTCTTGGGGACATGAGTTGTGCCAATGCAGATGCGTAGTTCACATAACCCCAAAGCCAGTCATTGGAAAGGCAATCACAGGTTGCAGGCTGCTGTGCTACACAAACCAAGGCTGCAAGAAATCAAAGTATAAAATGAAGTTAGTGGTGCAGGTAAAGTTGCCATTTGCCCCCTATGCAAGGACAACTGATATGGCTTGGGCTTGGTACAAATATGCAACTGGGAAAACCATGGTTCATGTCAGCAAAGGTATATTTGAGGGCTAATATTAACATTTCTCCACCCTAGTGCCATGACAACCTGTAATGGAGAAATTCAAGTCAAACCCTACAGGAAAGTAGAATAATAGTGACCATACAGCGGGGCAGTCGTCTATGGCATCCAACCAATCAGGACAAATTAATGAATACTGTACAAGTGGCCTTGCATGTGTTTGCGTCAGAGACAGCCCGACCCCGACACCTCCTCATCTGTCAATGCGCCATGTACTTGAAGATAAAAATCTAACAGATAATTGCTGCCCTCCAACAGCAGGGTAAACTGTCCACCAACTAACCTGGCATACATACCCAGATGGACCTGTAGTATGGTAAAAAAACAAAATTGGGCAAACTACCCAACCAGATCTGGGCATGTATAACTAGCGTGAGAGAAATTCCACAATGTCATAAATAATCATAGAGCAACCATAGACTATAAATTTTAATAAACCATCACAGTCAAGTATTGCAAAAGCTGGCAACCTCTACACACACACTAAAATGACTAAAATTACTTCCAGGGGCTTTTCTTGCCTGTTCCTCTCCTCTCTTTTTCCCTTTAAAGGTGTGAGACACCTTTAATTGTTAATTTTTATTGCTTATCTTTCAATGTACTTATCTATATTCCAGTCTCTCATTCAAACCACTGCCTGGTTGCTATGGTGAATAAGACCCTAGCAACCAGATAGCTGCTGAAATGTCAAAATTGAGAGCTGCTGAACGAAATAAGCGAAGTAACTGACAACACAAAAAAATAAGACCAATTGCTAATTGTCTTGGAATATCAATATCTGCATCATACTAAAAGTTCATTTGAAGGTAAACTACCCCTTTAGTGATGTTCTATACTCTTATTTACATGATTTCTCATTAAACATAATTTAAAGAAGAAGGAAAGTCATTTTGGCATTTTATTGCCAGTAGATTAGCCACAATAGTGCAAACTAGGACGCTATATTTATTCTGTAGAAAGCTTTACCATACCTGAGCTAACAGCCCTAGAAACTCCCTCTGTATGTTTAAGATAGCAGCTACCATTTTAGCTTGGTCTCAGTAGCGTCTGTGCTGCAGCTCTGGCTGCTGGTACAGATACTGAAGAATATGTATACACAAAAGAAGACAAGAAATCCTGTGTTTCTTTTGATAGAGGACTCTTTCTGTGAGTGCTTATGGCTGTATTTACATAGACCTTTCTGATAAAGCTTACTTAGTTTTTACCTTTCCTTCTCCTTTAACAACGTACCTGTTTATGATGGAATAATGATTAACCTAAACTTCTTTCCTTCCCAATATTTGATCTTTAAGTCAGTTGATAATGACAACATTTCAGGCCTAATGCCAAGTTGCCATCAGCCCAAGCTAAAGCATATTTACACTACATGTAGAAGTATGTTAGAAGTCAAAGATAAGAATAGTCAGGTGCCGAATAAATCTTGCAATGCACAGCAACAAACTTTGACCTGAAAATGCAGAATACTAGGAAATTAAAGGTGCGGCTACAGTTCTATACATGGCAATATACATAAACTTGCTGTAAAATTCCCAAAGTGGGAGTTGGAATCTGCAGTATATACTGTATATACAGTACAAACCATGGTTGAAACATTGTTTTAATGTTTATCTCCGGTGCAAGAAAAAAACCATTTATATATCACAAAAAAGACCAGCAACACTGAGTTTATTGCAAAAAATCAATACAAAAAAAGCATGAACAGCCAACGTTATGTTTCGGCCCCCGTTGGTCCTGATGGGGACTGAAACGTAACGTTGGCTGTTCATGCTTTTTTTAAAACACTATTGTTTTTTTTTTGCAATAAACTTAGTGTTGCTGGTCTTTTTTTGTGATATATACTATATATATATATACTATATATATATATATATATATATATATACAGTATATATATCTCACGAAAAGGATATCGCACTCATAGGACTTAGTAGAGTGAAAAAAGATGATTTATTTAACACAGCATACAACTGACGTTTCGGCTGACTCCACAGCCTTTTTCAAAGTGATCACACAGTACAAACCACCCTACATTTAAACCTATTATGGCGCCAAATTTAGCTGATGACGTCATACATTCCATGCAAGTAACTCCCCCCACCCGTGTACAAGGCTCAACAACAATAAAATAAAATCAAATAACATATAAACGTAAAAATAGAATACAGTTCGAGTAAGAGGTGAAGCAAATAGTTGCCCAACAGAGAAGTAAAGAGAGAGAAAAGATAATCCAAAGTGAAGCACGTAACCTGTACAGGCAGAACTGTAACTCCCAAAGTGTACTGGTCTCCGAGCGAACATTAGCAGAACTTAAGGGGCAAAACATAAAAGTTCTGCTAATGTTCGCTCGGAGACCAGTACACTTTGGGAGTTACAGTTCTGCCTGTACAGGTTACGTGCTTCTTTTCTCTCTCTTTACTTCTCTGTTGGGCAACTATTTGCTTCACCTCTTACTCGAACTGTATTCTATTTTTACGTTTATATGTTATTTGATTTTATTTTATTGTTGTTGAGCCTTGTACACGGGTGGGGGGAGTTACTTGCATGGAATGTATGACGTCATCAGCTAAATTTGGCGCCATAATAGGTTTAAATGTAGGGTGGTTTGTACTGTGTGATCACTTTGAAAAAGGCTGTGGAGTCAGCCGAAACGTCAGTTGTATGCTGTGGTAAATAAATCATCTTTTTTCACTCTAGTCCTGTGAGTGCGATATCCTTTTCGTGACATGTTTTCTGAATTTTCCATACTGCACCGAGGCATTCAGTGTCTTTTAAACGTGAGTGCCGGCTTCTTATTGATTTTATATATATATATATATATATATATATATATAAGAACAAACAGGAGCACACCATCTAAAAGATCAGAGGCCCTGGGTGCTGGCAAAAAAACAGGTTTGTCCCTGAGGAAGAGCACTGTTAGTGTTTGAAATGTCGGATCTTTTTCAATAAATGCTTTATCTTTTTGTTAAGTCCCTGTGTGTGCGGCTCTCTGCTTCTTTATATATATATATATGGGTTAGTGTACGTCCATAAGTCTATGTCTGCAACTTTCCCAGCAGTCAGTTGTGTGGTGAACCCCATTCCATAAAGATACTTGCACTTCTGCATAGTTGAGCTTGGCACCACTCAGTCCTTCCTGTCTACCATCTCTGAATTGACACTGAGGAACCCTGGACCTACTGCCATCTCTGTAGTAGATAGTAGCTGCAGGGTTTCATGCATCAACATATGCAGCGCACTTGCATGAAGAGAACTGGGCAAATGCCACACGGATGAGTGGTGAAACATTTTCTTCAAGAAAACTCTGAAAAGTCCAGTTGTTTTAGACTTTATTCTACAAGATATAGCAACCAGATAGCTGTTGAAACCCACATCAGATTAACAGATAACACAAAATGACTGGTTATTTGCACATCAACTGATCTGAACCTTGGCACAGAAAGCAAACTTCATTGCACACCCTGATCATTCAAAACAAAGCACCAACTTCAATATTTTCATGTGTATTCTCAGAATCAGCCACTGAGCCAGAACCCTTTGGGGTGAAGACACACAGAGCTACTAGTAGCAGCTACTTTGTCACGGCTACTAAATATCAGAAAATACCCTGCCATACACATAATGAGAATTGCCTCTGCTAAAACACACGTAGAGACAATTATCAGTAAATGATCAGCATTGTCATTTTAGTAGCTGCTACTAGTAGCTCCATGTGTTTTCACCCTTAGGAAAAAGACAGACAGGATGATTATAAAAAAACTAGTCAGTGCAACTAATTACCCAGTCACGGCAACTAATTGCCCTGTCTGGCAACGCTATCTTCGTTCTCCTCAGCCCATATATTATTCATAATTACCTACAATATTAGTTTTATTCGTTTATCCTATATGTGTCCTTTAAGGGAAGGAATGTAACTCCCTATTTAAATATTGGTGTTGTCTCTTTTCTATAGCATGTAGCGCCCCCTAGATTTATAAAGTAGATGGCCTATCACTAAATGTGGGATCAAGGAAAAGGATGTGTAAGGTGGCTATACATGGGCAGATTTAAGCTGGTGATTTGGGCCCTTCTGTCAATTTCCATCAGATCAGGGAATGTATTGGCTAATTGATGCAGTCCTCGCTCCAACCACTCCTATTCCCCTCATAATCTGATCATTTGGCATATTGGTGGAAAGATCTTAAATGTACAGATCTCATGTATGGCCAGCTTTAGTAATAGACATGCAAGACATGAGAATGCTGCTTTTCAGCTCTACGTCAGGCTATGGAACCATTATCTAACATATATTAATAAGCAGCAGTGATTCTGGGGCAGTGGCGTAGCGAGGGGGGTGCCGAGGGGGCCATGGCCCCGGGCGGCGTATCAGAAGGGGCGGCAGCGGCTCCTTCTCTCTTACAGGCAACAGGCGCTTTTATAAGGTTGCGCCCGTGCGTATGACGTCACACGTCAGCGACGAGGCGCAACCTTATAGAAGCGCCTGTTGCCTGTAAGAGAGAAGGAGCCGCCGCCGATGGTCTGTTGGGGGTATGTACTATGGGGGAAATTGGGGGCACTGTGTGGGGGCTACTGTCTATGGGGAAATTGGGGCACTTTCCATGGGGGGGGCCAGGTCTTTGTGGGGTATTGTGTATGGGGGCACTTCCTATTGGGGGCACTGTGTATGGGGAAATTGGGGCTCTGTGTATGAGGGCACTTTCTATTGGGGGGCAAGATCTTTGGGGGGTATTGTCTATGGGGACACTGTGTATGGGGCAATTGGTGCACTGTGTATGGGGGCACTTCCTATTGGGGGCACTTTGTATGGGGCAATTGGGGGCACTGTTTATGGGGGCACTTTCGATTGGGGGAACTGTGTATGGGGCAATTGGGGCACTGTGTATGGGGGCACTTTCTGTGGGGGGGCAAGGTCTTTGGGGGGTACTGTCTATGGGAGAACTGTGTATGGGGAAATTGGGGCACTGTGTATGGGGGCACTTCCTATTGGGGGCACTGTCTAAGGGCAATTAGGGGCACTGTGTGGAGGGGGCTGTCTATGGGGACACTGTGTATGGGGCAATTGGAGGCACTGTCTATGGGGAAATTGGGGCACTTTCTATGGGCAATTGGAGGCAATGTGTGTGGGGGGCACTGTGTATGGGGCAATTGGGGGCACTGTGTATGGGGGTACTGTCTATGGGGCAGTTGTATGGGGGGACCGTGGCCAGAATAGCGTTAGGGGGGCCTGGCCAGCATAGTGTTAGGGGGCACCGTGGTAGGGTGACCCTAATACTTTTTATGTCTGTGTGTCCTGTACTGATGGGAGGGGCCCCGTGATTTCTGATGGCGGCCCTGCCACCATGGGCAGCCACGGACGCACAGCTGAATCCACTTTTGACAATTATGACATGCGCACCGCATTTCAAATTCAATCAAAAAAAAAAAAATTTAATGCTGCTTTTTTTATTTTGTCTATTTTTTTTAAGAATAACTAAATAGAGGGGCGGCAAATTTCGGCCCCAGGCGACGAAAGCCCACGCTACGCCACTGTTCTGGGGCCGCTGCCGCCTGAGGCTCGGTGTTTGTAACTTTAACATCGGAGTCGGTCCAGAGGAAGCTGCAGAACTCTGTCCATTAATTGGCTGATGGGGCCTAGCATGTATGTGTGCCTTGGCTTGTTTGTGTGCACTGTGAATCCTATGATCCCAGGAGATGGCCCTTAATTCTTAAAATGGCAATTTTCTATTTAGGATTACCCAATAGCACATACTACTAAAAAAGTATATTTTTATGAAAATGATTTATTTTGATGAGAGTTTTACATATGACCTTGTTTATGCAATATATTTTTATAGAGACCAACATTGTTTGAGGGTATAGTTTTCCTGCACAATCTTGATGCAACTGTACTATAGCTTCCATGCTTTTGCCTATGACAACATGGAGTACGAAGATTGGTGATTTGTAGTCCAGAAACATTTGTATAGTATGGTTGAACATGATAGCTGGCATTTCCTTTAACAAGCCTTGCATATCAATGCACCAAATGAGGTTTCCTAATGTAATATTTATGAATGTTTCCCTATCATTTGGCTGATGGTGAAATACAGTAATTTGACAACAGTGTTTTAGTGTAACCAAGTGGGCTGGGTCACAATCAACCTGTAGTTGATCTCTCTAGAATATCAAGCTTCCCCTAGTGCTTAGGCCCACCAAGCTTCCTTTAAAATGCCCCTATGCGCCCAGGTATGGCAGCATTGCCACCAAGGGCCATATAATCTGGAGCAGCTCCAGTTTTACATGCCATTTCACCTATGGCTACAGTAAATGTGACCTGGTCTACCATCTGCAGAGGTGCTGAGCAGATTACTGCACCCCATGTAGCCAGACCCTGGCAGTTTGCAGAGATAGGCATGAATAAGTAATAACAGGGAGTATCATGGCACTGTGGCTTGATATGCCTGGCGTTTCTAAGGATTGATGGTGATGATTGGAGATGGTCCAAGCCCAAAGACCTTAGACCATATAAGCCACTAGTATCTCTAATTTCCACCCCCACAAAACATGATTGATGTAGCTTTTGCACATCTCTGTTTCTTGCATTTCGCCTCCCAACAAAACAAAGTGCATGATGAAATTCTAGCGCAGTTTTGTGAAATGTTTCACAAAAACACAAATTTGACACAAATCTGTTCAGGTAAAAAGAAAATATGCTCATCCCTAGTAACGCCACATTGCTACTGCTTCACAGATATGGCAGCTCTGAATCCATGACTGTTATTCCTGCATTCCTTCCGGCTCTGAGCACCTGTGAAATAAAGCCTTGCTTCTCTGCCTGCCACAGTGAGCCTTTTCTGGTTTAATGCTCATCAGAAATCACGTCGCCTCTTCAACATCATATGCAAAGGAATTCACTGCAGGACGTTTACGAGACGGAATAAAGAAAATAAATGGAGCCCCGGGTTTGAATAGTGCCTGGTGTTATGTTTGTATCATTTCTTATAAGTGTGCCTGTTCTTTAAATTATAATAATGGACCCAGTAAAATATATATTTATTAATATTTTATAAAGTGCGAATAAACATACTTGGGAAAGAAATAATCACAGTTTAGACTATTGTTACTCATGTTAAGTACTTAGAGCTCATTAGAGCACAGCCCTAAAGGGACAGAGAAGCCATCAGTCAGCCATAAATCTTCTTCATTGTGGTCTGTTACTCAAATTCAGATTTTATTTTATCTCCCTTTAATTAAACAGCTGCGTGGTGATAGTGATATTTCCTAGTTATGTTACTGTAAATGGCAAGATATCATACTATCATTGCTAATAGATGCCTTGACGCTGCTGTTTTCTTCTTTGCATTCTGTTTTGTGGGCATAATGGGGGAAATTATTATTATTAACATATATTTATAAAGCACCAACATATTCTTCAGCGATGTACAATGGAAGGGAGTGATAGAATTTCAGCATGCATTCTGTTTTGCTTGAAAAAAAATGTGTAGTTGGTTGTTAGGGTTGTCACCATTATAAAATAAGTTTACCGGCCTGGCTGGGGGCGTGTTTACAAGGGGGCAGGCCATGATGTCAAATAGGAGGAGTTGTGACAGAGTGGGTGGAGTCGTGATGTCGAGGGGGTCATCACACTGAGGTGCCTATCATGAAGTGGGGCAGAGGATCTGGTAAGTATGGGAGCTAATATAGGGTTGCCACCTAGGCCGGTGAAATACCAGCCAGGTTTCAATCTTATCTTTTGTGCTGGAAAGACAATATAGATGGACGCTGCTGCCATAAGGCATGTTGAGATTGTTGCCTCGTGCAGCAGTGCCCAATGGGGTACTAGGGTCTGTAGATGTCATTATTCCACTACAAAGTTTTAGCAGGCAGGAACCCAAAGGAAGGCCGGCTGGAATTTTGGTGCCAAATTAGAGGGGAAATAGACATTGAATAGGTAATGACAAACCCCGGTCTGGTTTCAGGTGCACACATCATGCTGCAGTGCTGCGTACTTGGGCAATGCACATTTAAAGGAGGAGAGTACATCCACCGGCAGCTAAAAGTAAGGAAAACATGTAAGGAAACACGTTGGATCAGTGGTGCATCTCACCTATAAAGAACAGTTGTACCATAGGGAAAGGAGATTCTCTAACAAGGTAGTATAACCTGCCTTGTTACACCAGCCTGCAGGGCTACTGGATCCCCACACCCACTCAGCATATAGACACACAGCTGCTGACAAAACGACTTGAGGTATAAGTGGACATGCTCTGGTTTATTTAACTTTTTATTAAGGTGGACTTAGCTGAAATTCTGTAAAACAGCAGGGAAACAAACTGTCACTTTCATGTACACACAAGGCCACCAGACTATCACTCCCATAGATCTTAAAGGAACAGTAACACCAAAAAATGAAAATATATCAAAGAAATTAAACTATAGTGTACTTTTGCCCTGCACTGGTAAAAGTTGTGTGTTTGTTTCAGAAACACTACGACAATTTATAGAAATACCTGGTGTGTAGCCATGGGGGCGGCCATTCAAAAGGAGAAAAGGCACAGGTTGTATAGCAGATAACAGATAAACTCTGTAGAATACAATGGTGTCTTATCTGTTATCTGCTATGTAACCTGTGCCTTTTTTTCTTTTTCCAGCTTGAATGGCTGCCCCCAGGGCTACACAGCAGCTTATTTATATAAACTATAGTAGTGTTCCTGGAGCAAACACCCCAGTTTTACCAGTGCAGGGCAACAGTGCAGTATATTTGAATTACTTTAAAACACTTTCATTTTGTGGTGTTACTGTTCCTTTAATGCAGTGGGTTAACATAGCAGGAACAGTGATCATATAGTGGATACAAGATTCGCATAAAACAAAATGAGGGACTATGGTTCATGAAGATTTTGTCCCACCCAATCGAAGCGATGACCGATATCCAAGGCTTGTGATATTCGTCACCTCGTCAATCCACCATAAACGTACCGAATATCTTACGAAACCTTGTTTTGTACAATAATATTGGCCAGTTATAGTCAGGAGCAAAGCAGAAAGTCTGGAATTGGTAGATCAAACCAAATAGTGATTTAAACACACCCAGGAACATCAGCCTCAAGGTATTTTGAATTTTCACACCAGATGCAATGACATCAAGCACCGTGTCACTATGCAGCACAGCGACAGCGCTATTGTTAATATGAAACCAAGCGCTCCTAACTGGAGTGCTCCTGACAGTCATAATATTTGTGAATTGTTATGCATCTGTAATACACTTTTTGATCAGCAGAATTCTCATTGGTAAACTGCATATTTAATTCATCAACTTTTATAATGTAGGACAGTCTAATAGTTGGGAAAAGGTCCCTTTTATATGAGGTTCAGACTAAAAGACTCTCTTTCTTTTGGTTTTAGGCCAAAGTAATGTACGTAGCATGAGGCACAGTTGTGTGTGTGCATTGACCTAAAGGCTGTGGCCCAGGCCTAATTAGGAGTCAACTGAGTCAAAGCTTAAGCTATTTTCAGTGATTTCCTGTTAATTAGGGGAGGTATGGGGAACATGTTGTTCTATAAATGTTGTTGAACTTTAGATGCTTCATTTCAGGCAATTTAATGATCATTAGTAAAATAAAAATGAGGCAGAGCAAATGAAAGGGGCCATTTTCCCTCATTCTTTTAAAGCAATTTTTTCTCAAACTGGGATTCCAATCTTATTGGTGTTAAGGCGCAAATAGAGTACTTACTTTAAGTACATGCAAGTTCTTCCATTTTGAACTTCCATTTTGGAACTTTCAGTGAAGGAGAAGCCTGAGACCTAAGGTAAGCTTAATAACTTAGTGGAAATCAGAGACAGGGACTCAATAAAAGAGATCTTAGTGAGTTATAGGCAAGCTCCTATCTAAGGACACTGTAGGAGGGTAAGATACTCGGGCTAGCTAAAATGGGTAGTTCTTAGGTCCAACGAGGAGAAGCAATCACAAGCAACACCATGGTGAATAGGAACCCAGGACGATTCCACAACTCCATGGAATGCAATATTTCTCTTGAAAAACCACTGGTGCTCACATTTCTCATAACTGTGTGAGTGAATAATGCAGCAACACAACCTTTTTCTTCGTTCAAGCCCCAGCTGAGAAAGTGGGTCCTATGTGTAGTAATATGTACTATGAATAAGTACTTTTCTGAGAGCAGCAGGATGCTACATGTGCTAAACAAGAATGTTAGCAGATTTCTATAACTATTGAGTTGGTATGGTTATGTTTTTATTTCCTACTTAGACTTAGGCATATTAGAGAGAAATAAGGGCTAAATAATTCTTCTTGGATCTATTATGTTCCCTACAAATCCATAGGGAGATATGTCTAAGGCTAATGCCACACCGAGGGTTTTTTCCACTGAAGGAGAAAACGTCAATGTCCAAACAAACAACATTTGGCCTGATTTGGCAATGGGTTATGACATTAGTTTAATGGGCAAATGTAATAAAAGTTGTGTAAAGGAATTACCCTATGCCCTGTGGGAGGGGTGTGCTCTAATTGGCTTGGTTTTTTCCTAGTCTATTACAACAGAGGGATTCCAAGGTTCAGCATTTTTGGACTTGACTCTATGAAGGTGTGAATTCGGGCTAATACTAGTCCTGTTAAAGGACCACTGGTTGTTTTGAGAAAAACATTTTTTCCACCAAAAAAAAAAAAAACTTTAAAAATGAAAGGCTTTAAAAATGGCTCTAAGCAAAATTATAATTTAAAAAATGGATATCTCTTTAAAATAAATTACCCGTGAAATGCAATTTTTTGTTCTTATTTAAGCAGTTTTGTTTATGGCTTGTATCACATTTCTTTATATGATAAACAGTATTTATTTAGTTATACACAGAACCAAATTATTATTTCTCCATAAAGGGAGTAAAATGTGTATTTTTAAAAGGTTGAAAAGATATTAATCCTCTATTATTACTGAGATTTGAGTTAATCCACACCCTAGAGGTGCTTCTCATAAACTCATGTCCCCTTTGTAGGAAGGATTATCTTGCATGTCTGTACTGAATATCTTGGCACGAAATGGCTCGTTATATACAATGATATAATTAGGTAGTTTCAATAACCAGAGCCACTATAGCCTAAGGGCAGATCATACTATAGCTATCAAATGCAGCTCTCATTTTTTCCATGAGCAAGTGAACTCAATCGACAAAACTCAGCTGACATTTCAAGGCTGGGGTTGTTTTCTATGAAAGTGGACATGATTACTTTGTACAAGTACATTAGAGGGGATATAGGCAGATAGGGGGTGTACTTTTTTCCCATAAAAACGATCAGTGCACCAAGGGCCCCCCCTTTAGATTAGAGGAACGGAGCTTCCATTTGAAGCAGCGTAGGGGGTTTTTCACGGTGAGGGCAGTGAGGTTGGGGAATGCCCTTCCTAGTGATGTTGTGATGGCAAATTCTGTTAATGCCTATAAGAAGGGATGAGTTCTTGAACAACCACAGTATCCAAGGCTATTGTGATACTAATATCTACAGTTAGTATTGATGTTGGTATATATAGTTAATGTATGTGAGTGTATAGATAGGTCAGTATGGGTCTGTATGTGAGTATATAGATAGTGTATAGATAGGTCAGTATGGGTCTGTATGTGAGTGTATAGATAGGTCAGTATGGGTCTGTATGTGAGTGTATAGATAGGTCAGTGTGGGTCTGTATGTGAGTGTATAGATAGGTCAGTATGGGTCTGTATGTGAGTGTATAGATAGGTCAGTGTGGGTCTGTATGTGAGTGTATAGATAGGTCAGTATGGGTCTGTATGTGAGTGTATAGATAGGTCAGTATGGGTCTGTATGTGAGTGTATAGATAGGTCAGTGTGGGTCTGTATGTGAGTGGATAGATAGGTCAGTGTGGGTCTGTATGTGAGTGTATAGATAGGTCAGTGTGGGTCTGTATGTGAGTGTATAGATAGGTCAGTATGGGTCTGTATGTGAGTGTATAGATAGGTCAGTGTGGGTCTGTATGTGAGTGGATAGATAGGTCAGTGTGGGTCTGTATGTGAGTGGATAGATAGGTCAGTGTGGGTCTGTATGTGAGTGTATAGATAGGTCAGTATGGGTCTGTATGTGAGTGTATAGATAGGTCAGTATGGGTCTGTATGTGAGTGTATAGATAGGTCAGTATGGGTCTGTATGTGAGTGTATAGATAGGTCAGTATGGGTCTGTATGTGAGTGGATAGATAGGTTAGTATGGGTCTGTATGTGAGTGGATAGATAGGTTAGTATGGGTCTGTATGTGAGTGGATAGATAGGTCAGTATGGGTCTGTATGTGAGTGGATAGATAGGTCAGTATGGGTCTGTATGTGAGTGTATAGATAGGTCAGTATGGGTCTGTATGTGAGTGGATAGATAGGTCAGTATGGGTCTGTATGTGAGTGGATAGATAGGTTAGTATGGGTCTGTATGTGAGTGGATAGATAGGTCAGTATGGGTCTGTATGTGAGTATATAGATAGTGTATAGATAGGTCAGTATGGGTCTGTATGTGAGTGGATAGATAGGTCAGTATGGGTCTGTATGTGAGTGGATAGATAGGTCAGTGTGGGTCTGTATGTGAGTGGATAGATAGGTCAGTGTGGGTCTGTATGTGAGTGTATAGATAGGTCAGTATGGGTCTGTATGTGAGTGTATAGATAGGTCAGTATGGGTCTGTATGTGAGTGTATAGATAGGTCAGTATGGGTCTGTATGTGAGTGTATAGATAGGTCAGTATGGGTCTGTATGTGAGTGGATAGATAGGTCAGTATGGGTCTGTATGTGAGTGTATAGATAGGTCAGTATGGGTCTGTATGTGAGTGGATAGATAGGTCAGTATGGGTCTGTATGTGAGTGTATAGATAGGTCAGTATGGGTCTGTATGTGAGTGGATAGATAGGTCAGTATGGGTCTGTATGTGAGTGTATACATAGGTCAGTGTGGGTCTGTATGTAAGTGGATAGATAGGTCAGTATGGGTCTGTATGTGAGTGTATAGATAGGTCAGTATGGGTCTGTATGTGAGTGGATAGATAGGTCAGTATGGGTCTGTATGTGAGTGTATAGATAGGTCAGTATGGGTCTGTATGTGAGTGGATAGATAGGTCAGTATGGGTCTGTATGTGAGTGTATACATAGGTCAGTGTGGGTCTGTATGTAAGTGGATAGATAGGTCAGTATGGGTCTGTATGTGAGTGTATAGATAGGTCAGTATGGGTCTGTATGTGAGTGGATAGGTAGGTCAGTATGGGTCTGTATGTGAGTGGATAGATAGGTCAGTATGGGTCTGTATGTGAGTGGATAGATAGGTCAGTATGGGTCTGTATGTGAGTGGATAGATAGGTCAGTATGGGTCTGTATGTGAGTGTATACATAGGTCAGTGTGGGTCTGTATGTAAGTGGATAGATAGGTCAGTATGGGTCTGTATGTGAGTGTATAGATAGGTCAGTATGGGTCTGTATGTGAGTGGATAGATAGGTCAGTATGGGTCTGTATGTGAGTGTATAGATAGGTCAGTATGGGTCTGTATGTGAGTGGATAGATAGGTCAGTATGGGTCTGTATGTGAGTGTATACATAGGTCAGTGTGGGTCTGTATGTAAGTGGATAGATAGGTCAGTATGGGTCTGTATGTGAGTGTATAGATAGGTCAGTATGGGTCTGTATGTGAGTGTATAGATAGGTCAGTATGGGTCTGTATGTGAGTGGATAGGTAGGTCAGTATGGGTCTGTATGTGAGTGGATAGATAGGTCAGTATGGGTCTGTATGTGAGTGGATAGATAGGTCAGTATGGGTCTGTATGTGAGTGGATAGATAGGTCAGTATGGGTCTGTATGTGAGTGGATAGGTAGGTCAGTATGGGTCTGTATGTGAGTGGATAGATAGGTCAGTATGGGTCTGTATGTGAGTGGATAGATAGGTCAGTATGGGTCTGTATGTGAGTGGATAGATAGGTCAGTATGGGTCTGTATGTGAGTGGATAGATAGGTCAGTATGGGTCTGTATGTGAGTGGATAGATAGGTCAGTATGGGTCTGTATGTGAGTGGATAGGTAGGTCAGTATGGGTCTGTATGTGAGTGGATAGATAGGTCAGTATGGGTCTGTATGTGAGTGTATAGATAGGTCAGTATGGGTCTGTATGTGAGTGGATAGATAGGTCAGTATGGGTCTGTATGTGAGTGGATAGATAGCTCAGTATGCAGGGCTGCCATCAGAAATCACGGGGCCCCGTACAACAAAATTATCAGGGCCCCCCAGAGGCCTAATGGTTAAAAACCAGAACACATATTGGTGACCATGGGTACCGTGTAACCAACAAGAGGGAGACGTGACAACAGCAGTGCTAATAATTATGGCACGAGGGGAGACTGGGGGAACTGTTGGCTACGTGGGCGACAACACAAAAAACTCAAACTGCAGATAATAAAAAATGTACACTTATAGTGCTGCGCCACTGCTGCCTTGCTATGTACCCCTATACTGCTGCGCCACTGCTGCCTTGCTATGTACCCCTATACTGCTGCGCCACTGCTGCCTTGCTATGTACCCCTATACTGCTGCGCCACTGCTGCCTTGCTATGTACACAAGCAACATAAGGCTTGGATATATAGAAAATGTGCAAGTGCAAAATTCTGCTTACTTTCTCTTTTTGATTTTGCTGTTCTCTGATTTCTGCTTTGTTTTTCTCTCCTGTTTTCTTACATTTTCCCATGTTTTTTCTTCTTTCAGCATTTCAGCTCTTATACTACTTTTCATCTCTTTTAAACTTTTTGTCCATATTTCACACTGTCATCTCTGCTAGTGGATCACCCACCTTTCCTAACTTCTTTGTTTTTCTCTACATACTCTCCCTTTCTGTTTCTCCCAATCTCTTCACTCTCCCATTCACCATATTTTTCTGCCAAACACTTTTTCTTACCCATTCCTTGTTTTTCCCATACTTTTCTCTATGGGGGAGGGCTGGGCCAATCCAGGCTGCAGAGTTCTGGGCAATCCAGGCTGGGGGTGAACTGGGCCAATCCGGGCTGCTGCTGGCTGGGCCAATCGGGTTGGGGGCGGACTGGGCCAATCGGGTTGGCTGGGCCAATCCGGGCTGGGGCTGTCTGGGCCAATCGGGTTGGGGGCGGACTGGGCCAATCGGGTTGGGGGGGGCTGGGCCAATTCGGGCTGCTGCTGGCTGGGCCAATCGGGTTGGGGGCGGACTGGGCCAATCGGGTTGGGGGGGGCTGGGCCAATTCGGGCTGCTGCTGGCTGGGCCAATTGGGTTGGGGGCGGGCTGGGCCAATTGGGTTGGGGGCGGGCTGGGCCAATCCGGGCTGGGGCGGGCCGGGCAAGCAGTTCTGGGGGCAGGCAGTGCAACGATCTTGGGTAAAGGAAGATCCTAGGTTTAGCTGCTGACAGCAGGGGGCCCGGCTAATAAAGAGTGCAGTAGAGCCGGCCCCCCCCTTAAGAGCCAAAACTCACGGGGCCCGGGACGATTGTCCCCCCTGTACCCCCCTGATGGCGGCCCTGTCAGTATGGGTCTGTATGTGAGTGGATAGATAGGTCAGTATGGGTCTGTATGTGAGTGGATAGATAGGTCAGTATGGGTCTGTATGTGAGTGGATAGATAGGTCAGTATGGGTCTGTATGTGAGTGGATAGATAGGTCAGTATGGGTCTGTATGGGAGTGGATAGGTAGGTCAGTATGGGTCTGTATGGGAGTGGATAGATAGGTCAGTGTGGGTCTGTATGTGAGTGGATAGATAGGTCAGTGGGGGTCTGTATGTGAGTGGATAGATAGGTCAGTATGGGTCTGTATGTGAGTGTATAGATAGGTCAGTATGGGTCTGTATGTGAGTGTATAGATAGGTCAGTATGGGTCTGTATGTGAGTGGATAGATAGGTCAGTATGGGTCTGTATGTGAGTGGATAGATAGGTCAGTATGGGTCTGTATGGGAGTGGATAGGTAGGTCAGTATGGGTCTGTATGGGAGTGGATAGGTAGGTCAGTATGGGTCTGTATGGGAGTGGATAGATAGGTCAGTGTGGGTCTGTATGTGAGTGGATAGATAGGTCAGTATGGGTCTGTATGGGAGTGGATAGATAGGTCAGTATGGGTCTGTATGTGAGTGGATAGATAGGTCAGTATGGGTCTGTATGGGAGTGGATAGGTAGGTCAGTATGGGTCTGTATGGGAGTGGATAGGTAGGTCAGTATGGGTCTGTATGGGAGTGGATAGATAGGTCAGTGTGGGTCTGTATGGGAGTGGATAGATAGGTCAGTATGGGTCTGTATGGGAGTGGATAGGTAGGTCAGTATGGGTCTGTATGGGAGTGGATAGATAGGTCAGTGTGGGTCTGTATGTGAGTGGATAGATAGGTCAGTGGGGGTCTGTATGTGAGTGGATAGATAGGTCAGTATGGGTCTGTATGTGAGTGTATAGATAGGTCAGTATGGGTCTGTGTGTGAGTATATAGATAGGTCAGTATGGGTCTGTATGTGAGTGGATAGATAGGTCAGTATGGGTCTGTATGTGAGTGGATAGATAGGTCAGTATGGGTCTGTATGTGAGTATATAGATAGGTCAGTATGGGTCTGTATGTGAGTGGATAGATAGGTCAGTATGGGTCTGTATGTGAGTGGATAGATAATTGAGTATGGGTCTGTATGTGAGTGGATAGATAGGTCAGTATGGGTCTGTATGTGAGTGGATAGATAGGTCAGTATGGGTCTGTATGTGAGTGGATAGATAGGTCAGTATGGGTCTGTATGTGAGTGGATAGATAGGTCAGTATGGGTCTGTATGTGAGTGGATAGATAGGTCAGTATGGGTCTGTATGGGAGTGGATAGGTAGGTCAGTATGGGTCTGTATGGGAGTGGATAGATAGGTCAGTGTGGGTCTGTATGTGAGTGGATAGATAGGTCAGTGTGGGTCTGTATGTGAGTGGATAGATAGGTCAGTGTGGGTCTGTATGTGAGTGGATAGATAGGTCAGTGTGGGTCTGTATGTGAGTGTATAGATAGGTCAGTATGGGTCTGTATGTGAGTGGATAGATAGGTCAGTATGGGTCTGTATGTGAGTGGATAGATAGGTCAGTATGGGTCTGTATGTGAGTGGATAGATAGGTCAGTGTGGGTCTGTATGTGAGTGTATAGATAGGTCAGTATGGGTCTGTATGTGAGTGGATAGATAGGTCAGTATGGGTCTGTATGTGAGTGGATAGATAGGTCAGTGTGGGTCTGTATGTGAGTGTATAGATAGGTCAGTATGGGTCTGTATGTGAGTGGATAGATAGGTCAGTATGGGTCTGTATGTGAGTGGATAGATAATTGAGTATTGGTCTGTATGTGAGTGTATAGATAGGTCGGAATGGGTCTATGTGTGTGCATATGGGTTCGCTTGGAAGGGTTAAACTTGATGAACTTTGTTTTATTTAACTGAACGTAACTGTGTAACTATGCTGAAATGATCCTGTAAGACCAAAAGGGCATAGTGCTGGTTAGGTATTCAGTATTAGTTTCTTTAAGAATATAACTCTGATTCTCTCTGGACTTCAGTTCCCAGCATATTTTATTATATAATGATATGTTTGGTGGGGTTTGTAGCCTGACAACATTTGGAAAAGCTTTTTGTCGAGCAGCAATATTTACATTCTTTCTAAAGGGAAAGTACATCTGCCATAAAAGTGACTCTTTCCCCTTAAGAATCGTTCTCTGCAGTTACCGCTATGCTGGAGAAGGGTTGAAGTTGGAAGGAGTAATACTGGAGGTATATGCCTTCAAAAGGGGAAATTGGGAAATTACACGTAGGACCCACGCTGAGCCCTTTAAACACTATTGTCACACCCCTGCAAAGTCTCATTCCTGGAAAATACATTTCAAAACTGAAGAAGAGGAAGCAAACGCAGACAAATACAATGTTTCAAATGAACTTATTCTGTTTTCCTTTGAAATATTGTGGGCGGTAATTCAGTTTGTGGAAACAAGGGAATTTCTTCAGGACTTAAAGGGCAGAAGTTTTGTGGTTTCTACAAATGGGGCCCTTGGAATAATCACATTTCCCTTACTCTGCGCAGTTTTAACCCTTTATATAGACTATAGATCCTTCCAGTCGAGTATTTGTGCAATTCTTGCCACTCCATGTTTCTTTCCAGCTCCTTCAAGATTTCAGCCTAGAGTAGTAATTCCACTTATTCTATTTTCAAATTCCTCTGTGGAGGCAACATAAAAAAGTATCTAAAAATAAAGTATTTAGGCATTAGAATCAGTAAATACACCTTTGGGAGTTATGTTTATATACTGTAGGTGAGGCCTGGATGTTGACTATTAAAAGTAAATGAGGCCTTGCTGAATACTTTACAGCAATCGGTCCCTAAAGAAATAAACAATATATAGGGGGGTACAGAGAACATGTCCCTATTTGTTGTTTTCTATCTGAACTAAACTTTTCCAGTCTGAGAACGTCAAACAAAAATAATCTAGACTGGGTGGTACAAACCCAACTTCAGTAAATTCCAATTGTTTGGGAAGCTTTGAGATTCTCCTTGCTTTACCATATTCATGTATCAATGCTTATTATTGGCTCCCTTGAGCAGAAGCCCTCTGGAACTCACAGTGTCAGACTGGCTCACTGGGATACCAGAAAAATTCCCGGTGGGCTCAGATGCAGCATAGGGCAGGCAGAGTATGGCACACACAGGCAGCATAGGGCAGGCAGAGTATGGCACACACAGGCAGGGTAGGGCAGGCAGAGTATGGCACACACAGGCAGGGTAGGGCAGGCAGAGTATGGCACACACAGGCAGCATAGGGCAGGCAGAGTATGGTACACACAGGCAGGGTAGGGCAGGCAGAGTATGGTACTCACAGGCAGCATAGAGCAGGCAGAGTATGGCACATACAGGCAGGGTAAGGCAGGCAGAGTATAGCACACACAGGCAGGCTAAGGCAGGCAGAGTATGGCACACACAGGCAGGGTAAGGCAGGCAGAGAATGGCACACACAGGCAGCATAGGGCAGGCAGAGTATGGTGCACACAGGCAGGGTAGGGCAGGCAGAGTATGGCACACACAAGCAGGGTAAGGCAGGCAGAGTATGGCACACACAAGCAGGGTAAGGCAGGCAGAGAATGGCACACCCAGGCAACAAGGTAGGGCAGGCAGAGCATGGCACACACAGGCAGAATGGGGCAGGCAGAGTATGGCACACACAGACAGGGTAGGGCAGGCAGAGTATGGCACACACCGGCAGGGTAAGGCAGGCAGAGAATGGTACACACAGGCAGGGTAGAGCAGGCAGAGTATGGCACACACAGGCAGGGTAGGGCTGGCAGAGAATGGCACACACAGGCAACAGGGTAGGCAGAGTATGGCACACACAGGCAGGGTAGGGCAGGCAGAGTAAGGCACACACAGGCAGGGTAAGGCTGGCAGAAAATGGCACACACAGGCAACAGGGTAGGCAGAGTATGGCACACACAGGCAGGGTAGGGCAGGCAGAGTATGGCACGCACAGGCAGGATAGGGCTAGCAGAGCATGGCACACGCAGGCAGGGTAGGGCAGGTAGAGTATGGCACACACAGGCAGCATAGGGCAGGCAGAGTATGGCACACACAGGCAGCATAGGGCAGGCAGTACATACAGTGACACAATGCTGGCACTGATCTTACAGTCTGTCTGAAGCCATTCCTTTGTTCTGCCAATTCACATGACCTCTTCCTTCACAGACTGGTCAGGTATTAGCATAGTAAGTTACAGAGATATAGGAGCTGAAGAGGTATTTGAAGAATTACAAGTGAAGGGAATCAGGTGACAAATGCTGTATATACCTGTCAGTGGTACAAATGTGCACTGCATCTGAAAATGACACCAATAAACCACAGAGAACACACACAGCCCTGTCAAACACTGCATAACAACATGGTTATTCAAAGTATTCAGGGTTGTAAAGTTCAAAACCATAACTTCTATAATTAACCTAAGGTGTGAGGTGTGAACAGGTCAACAATGTGGGTGCTTACAGTCTGAGTTGTGAACAATGCAGGGACTTCAAGGTGGGAACAACACAGTTGTGATAAATACAGGGGTTTACAGCCCGAATCTGAGGTGTAAACAATGCAGGGGGCCAGTTAATCTCAGTACTAATACCATTTAAATCTTACACAAAGGTAAGCAGTCACATCAACCTGACTGGTGGGGGGGGGGGGGCAGATGGGTGGGGGGGCTACATGGGTGTGGTCATGAACCACCAGTTGGACAGCACTGGTTTGGCCCATTTTATGGTCATTCCCTTTGTTTGCATTGAAACAAAGAAGTTTAATAGATGGAAGCACAGTGTATATTATGTAGGATATAGTATGTAGAGAATAGGGAATAATAGTTTACAGAGTGGGCCCATGGTTCAAGCTTTTCTTGTGAGCCCTGACATCTCAATCTGATGCTGGTAACTCAGGTTTCTTTTTCTATAGTTAAGTTCAGGGCAGATTCACAGTCTTTAAATGCTCTCATGGTTGTCTTGCTGTATTGTTTGCCTTGGTTTATAGGCTTTTTTACATTTGTCTACAGTGATAACCAACTTCTTGTGCTGCTCCATTGCGAATAAAAGAATGTTGTGGCGCAGACACATTTTGGCCTTCGATTTAAGTGTAAAGACATTGGTTGTTAAGGCAATGTATCTTTAATCCAATTTTAACAGGAAAGGTATAGGGTTTCCACTATGTAACAGTGCCCTATCTTGTTAACAATAGTAACAGCTAAAGCTCAAGTTACTAATTACATAGTTCTTAATAAGAAAACTGAAATCATCCTTGGGGCTTGTGACATGGACAATGGTTGCAGAGAATCAGAAGTCAAGGTTCCCAGTGAAGGTTTCTGATCCCAAATAACAGGGCCCAGCTCCATCATGGAAAACACTACACAGAAGCCCTGTAAGGTTGTGAGTTACACTGCTGGGAAAGAATACTAGGATCACTTTTCTGATAAATGCTCATGTTCTAACATGTGAAAGACATGGGATCAGCACAGCCACAAGTAAGGGGCAGATTTAAGCTGTCAAATTGAATCTTTCAGACCAATTCGGCAGCTTATCTGCCCATGTATAGATGTCCCATGGCAGGCCTACCCTGACTAAAAATTGCCAAGGTGGCAATCAGGCAGGTTTAATTTTTCTGTTGGATCAAGCACTTTGTCGGCTCATTGATGTAGTCCTCATATAGGTGGAAAGATCTGATTTGTCAACCTCGCCAAACGAGTGAATCTTACCATTTCTGGGCAGCTTAAGATACCAGTTCCTTAAAGAGACTGTGTTTCTGGCATCTGCAATGCTGATTAGTCTAGAATTACAGTCAATACTTTGTCCAAGTGCTGCCCATCTGAGGGGGTATCAAGAACTGAATCCAGAATGAAGTAGTGACATCTCTTCCTAGAAATACAAAACCAAAAGGCCAGCATCTGCCATTCATTTTTTGGTTAGAAGAAATTAAGCTGTGATGACCTTGGATGAATATTTAGACAATAATCATTTGTTAAAGATTCATGTTTGTTGTAAATGATTACACTTCATAACTTGCTGGTGCTGTATAAATAATTGTCACATCTAGTAACTGACAGAAAACTATCAGCAAGTAGCATTTTATGGTAGCTGGTTTTGATCTGTTACTATGGGTTACTAGACCTGGTGCAAACTATGCATCTTTTATAACATTACCTAATGTATGTTGCACAGGATTAGCAGCTTCTATTGGTAGCTAGATACTTATTGGCTTCATTGTATTTTGTAGGACAAGAGGTCCATAATGCCCTCAGAAAATAACTACACCTGCTTCTACCTACCTATGTATAAAACATATTGTTATTAGCCCTATTGTTAAGTAAAACAATATTATTAACCAATCATGGATAGGCAAACAGCTCCAGAGTGAGTTATTATAACTATGAAGCTGTTTGCCTATCCACATGTATTGGAAATTTGAGATCACTTATATATCACTCTCTTTTTAAAATAATTGTGATCAACTATAGTTGTGATGTCATGTGACACAATTGACATCATTAAGCACCATTTATCAGGGATAATAAGGGATATATTATAAACTTATAGCTTGTTACTCTTGACCAGGTCCAGACTGAGATACAAAATAGTTCCTGGCATTACAAGTACATAGAGGTCCAAACAGCCCTCCTCCTCCTCACCAGGCCAATAAATAAAGACTATTGCTTCTTACAGCAGCCCCAAGAATCCAAGAATTCTTGGATTGCCAATCTGGGCCTGATCTTGACTCTTATTGTTCTTTTCATGCCTAAGTAGACATAGTAAACGGAAAGTTCTCCCACATCTGTATTTAGGTTTGGATGCCTACATTTCAGAGCTGATAGATGCAATTGGAGACTTTTATTGAGGGTTTACATTCTACCTGATTATATTTTTTAGTATGCAACCATAGTGGACTAAGGGGTTAACCATCACTACGGTGAAGAAGTGTACTTGTGCCTCATGCAAAAACTGTGCAACATGCAACTGAGGCAACATTACTGTATTTCCTGTTCCCTAGTCTATATGAGGTGAGGAAGCAAGTGGGTCTGTCACTTTTGACTCCACTCCATCAAGGGAGTGGATGACGTGTGAGAGCCTGAGTCAGGCCTCAGTACGAAGATAAAGCTCTAAGATAACTTATGTCTTAGTAGGCCTTGTGAGGTACAGCTAGTGGCAGGTAGCTAATGTTGTAGAGAGCTGTAGGATTGTTAGATAGACAGGGTACGCTAGTAAGAGCAGCTTGGTGCTCCTCTAAGGAGACTGTAAAGTGGGGTAGATAACCATTGCCTGGGACTCCAGTTAGTAAGGCTCAGGGATAGAGAGTAAAATCCCTTGGAGCATGGTTATGCTGCAAATATTTGGTGTTCAAAGGAAGTACCTTTCTGTTAAACCAATCTACTATTCCTTGGAACCACTGGTACGCAAGTTGTGGCACTGAATGTGTTGAGAGTTATAGATCAATTTGGAGACCCTTGCAGTTTCTCACAGGAAAAATGCATATATTTAGGGCTCTAGCTGAAATAAAGGGTTGGAGAGAAGCTTTGTGAGAGAAAGCCGCTTTAGCTCTGTCTTTTTAGTGAATTGTAATATGGTCCCTTTAGATACCCTGGTCAGTTGTGTATTGTAGAATGGTGTTTGCATGGTTTTTCCATTTCCTATCTTTCAAAAATACTTATCAGTCATTCCCAAACTGCCCCGTTCTATTTTAATCACACCCAAAAGCTGTCAGTTCTAAGTGTCCCGTAAATGTTTAAGAACACAATGTTCCCTATATCTTATTTATGTTGTTTCTAGCACAGACATGCGGAAAGGTCATGGGTGTCTTTTTACACAGTTAAGAACGTACAGATGAAGAACGTACAGATGAAAACCACATGCCTTAGAAATTCTTTGGGTACAGATGGTTTAATTTGTCCACAGTCTACAAAACAAGGGGTATAGAGACTCTGACATGAGGGAAAGTTCTACAATTATTTATTTGATTCTCAGATCCCCGAAGGCCTGGATTATGGGTATAAAGCACTAGAATTGCCTGACTTCTGCACAAAGTTATCATAACATTTTTACACATTGAATCACTTTGTTTGGGTAAGCAGATGCTCTGGGAACGTGAACAAAACCAATATCTTTCTGTATCAGCCATGTTTGGGTTTGGGAGACGCTCTCTACATATTAGCATGCATGGGAGTTTCTACCTAGTGGAGCAGTTCCTAGATGCAGAGCACATCCTTGGAATGTGGGGTTTAAGAGGGGCCAGATGGCAGCTGGACTTCAAATTTATCTTAAATACCTGCACTAGATAATTACAGAAGTATGTCAGTCAGTGCCAAAGATGATGCCCTGCGTGATGTCATCTTTGGCGCGAAAATTCAAATATTTAATCCCCTGCTCTCAGTGAATCAGAGCCCGTTTTAAGTCTATATTCATAGTTCCTGGGTGCGTTTTTGTGTTGCTTTCTGTTACCGACCTCTGCCTGTTTTTTTACCTCATTTGAACTCTGCCTGGACTGACCATTGCCTGTTATTTGATGGTGTTTGAACTCTGCCTCACTGGCCCCTGCCTAGTTTCCCACTACACTGTTGTTTCCTCCTGCCTTTCCACTTGCTAAGACTCGGCCCCATTGGTTGCCCAGAACACTTGTCCTGTTCCTCTCACATTGAGAGCTGGCAGAATCTGAGTAGCTGAGGGCTCCTCCTGAAGCCAAAGGCGGTTGCTATAGGCAGTGAGCTGAGACCAGAATCTTGACGTTAGGCCTGGGTTTAGGGTGCCAGTCATGACACAGCCTCTACTCTGTGTCCTGCTCTGAGAGACCTTCCTTACATTCTAATCAAAATGAAATATCTTTCAAAACATCTTTCATTTCAAAATGAAATAACCTTTCAATGGAGCTTTCAATGGCAGCGTCAGTCTGGAGCATTGGGTCCCACTGAAGCATTGGGGCCTTCATGGCCCACTTTCCAATGTCTGCCCCACCCCTCTCCACGCTGCATCCCTTTTTAGCTTCTTGAGTTTGCTACTTTGATCAGGGGAGAGGTGGTGGCTTGGACAGGGGATCGGAAGAAATGGGGCAACATGGGGGAGAGGGGGTCGCTTGGGCAGGGGATCAGGGCAAAATGGGGTGACTTGGGGGGAAAATGGAGTGGTTCAGGCAGGGGATTGGGCTTAAAGCTGCAAACTTAAGAAGGTAAAAGGCATCCGGCATGGAGGGGATGGGGGTGGACATTCGGAGGAGTGCCCTGGAGGTCTTAGCCCAGGCAGGGGAACAGGCTTGGGTTGAGGGCCGGGGCCCACCATGTTTTTTCTTGGTGCTCTGCTGAGCCAATCCGACCCTACCTACAAGGAAGGAATTCACATTTTCTGCTATGCCTTTGGTCACTTGCTCACTATATATATACTGTATATATATATATATATATATATATATATAGTTCCACTTCATTCCCCTTAGGAGGACTGTGTGGGTTCCTTATCTTGTTCTAAGGCCCTGCTGGTGTTTTCATGCACAGTACCCAATGATAAAAAGAGTATAAGGGACATACTAAACAAATGGCTATAGGTTTGCAGCAAGAAAATGTAAAACAACTGTCTACCTTTAACTTGGAGTCCAATAACCAGTTATAAGGAACAGATGTCTGCATGGTTGCACAATATAAGCCTGTATACGCAAATAACCTCTTCCTTTGCCACCACAGACTCCTCCTTTGTCTCTTTGGCCACAATCCAACGCTATAACATTATGCAATACATACACTGCAGCTTGAAAAATATGATCTGTCCTATATACACTGTAGGACTATTTATCTACAGTTTATCAGGTATTAAAAGAATATCCTTAACTGTAAAGGGCGGAATTTTAATAAAAAAAACGTAATAAAAAATATGCACAAATAAGAATTAACATTTACATTTACCAAAATGTGTAATATTTTTCATTAGACTGTTATTGCATTATCAATGTTATTTGAGCATTGCGAATGTTTAAGACGTGTATGAAGATGGTGTAATTGTTAGCGCGAAAATAACTTTTTCATGAAGAAGTTCTATTACACATACTGCGCCCTGGCACAAGCGTAAAACATTGCAATCGCTATCCTACTGTTGCATGGAAGGCAAAGGGTTCACAAGGGATATTTTACATTCGTGCAAAGGCAAAATGGTTTTCAATGTGAATTTTTATTCTCATTGCGAAACATTTTTCTGTTATCAACCTATATTACATTCCCCCAATAGGGTTATTGCTTCCAGTAACAACTTTGTAAAGAGCAGGGAGAGGAGACAGGATGGTCTTTGGTGGTTTTTTGCCTAAATAGCAGAGGAGATTTTATTCATCAATGTTATTTTTATAATTCAGCCCTGTTATTACGTATTCATAAAGCATAAACATATTCCATAGCCCTGTACAATAAAATCTTAGTACCCTTGAGCAGTTGAGTAAAGCAACACTGCAATGGAAGGTTTATGTCCCCTTTATTGCAGGACATGTATTCGCATTGCATCATCCTCCCCCACAATTCTCAGGGCCACGTGCTACAGAATGAGAGATAGAATGGGTGTGTTTGCAAGTGCAGGAAAGTGATGAAATGTAGCTACATACACTGCACCCTTTCCTTGCCCATTGCCATACTTAATGGGTACATGTAGATAGCTCTCTGCCCCCTTAGCCCTTGCCCATGCCAGCTCTATCACGCCCCATATGCCAGCATTGTAAGGAAATGGGGTGATTCATCAAGGAAATGATTTTCACACAGAGCTATCATAACATTTTGAAGTTTACTGTAAGTGGATTTTCCCTGCCTTCTCCCAGAGGAAGAACACCTAACAAACTGACAATGTGGGTAATCACTAAGCTGTTAATTAGGGCACGCATGCTTGGGCTTGGAGCATTATTAAAAGCTGATTTTAGAACCTATGTAAAAGGAAAGAGATGCCAAGACTTTCCATACAAATAAAAACAGTTGGTATTTGTTGGAATTGGGGTTATACTCTCTCATGGCCGCATTAAGGTGCCAGTGGGCCTGGAGCCCATGTCTTGGTGGGCTTTGGGCAAATGCCCCTTGATTAAAATGGTCCTGTGTGCTTTGTGCCTCTGTAGCCACTCATGTGGGACTGGCATGGCCCCATACAAGCCATGGGGGTTCAGAAAATGCTTTTTTAATGCATACTTTATTATTAGTTTCCCTACATATTTTGATATATACTGTTATATATATTAATAGCTCCACCATCCCAATAATGAATGTCCTGCTACCACTCATGTATCACCTGTTGGGAAAACATGTATCAGTCTGAATAGGGGGACAGACGTTGTATAACTATAATATTAAAAAAAAAACTATTATTAATAATCCTAGCACCTATTTAAGAAACAGGTTTAATTCCTAGAGAGCATTTTAGACCTATGGTGATAGCGCAACATGTTTTAGCTGTGCTGAAGCAGTGAGATATTTAATATCCAGCCTGGATACGGTTACCATTAGGAATGCTTGGTGTAAAGAACATCCAAGGAATTTTTTTAGAAGGAAAACTATGCTGTTCTATGCTTGGAAGATCAATGCTAACACTGTATGTGGAAACCACTCCTTCCCTACGTGAGCAAAACCTGGTGCATTTTTATATGGACGCATTTGCTGTGTGCGTATAGAATCTTAATCTGTCATTAATAAGTAGAGATGCACTGGATCCACTATTTTTGGGTTCGGTCAAACACCAAATCCTTCGTAATAGATTCAGCTGAATACAAAACTGAATTCTAATCCTTATTTGTTTATGCAAATTCGGCTACTAAAGGGTTAAATAGAAGTTTACAATTTTTTTTTAATTCCATGTTCACATGACCAAAACTCACATGATTTTAAGGATTCAGATTAGATTTGGCTAGGCACTTGGATTCGGCTGGATCGGAATTCTGCTAAAAAAGGCTGAATCTTGGCTGAATCTTGGCCAAATCCTGGATTCAGTGCATCCCTATTAATAAGACAGTTCCATGCAGGCTTTGGATGGTAGGTAAGATAGTTCCATGCAGGCTTTGGATGGTAGGTAAGATAATTCCATGCAGGCTTTGGATGGTAGATAAGATCAGGCCCGGATTTGTGGAGAGGCCACAAAGGCCCGGGCCTAGGGTGGCAGAAATGTAGGGGCGGCATGCCGCCCCGCCGCAATGGAATTTTTAAAGTTTTTTTCAATACGGAGCAGTGGGAACTTCTCCCCACTGCTCCGTATGGGGCTTTAAATGTGTGCGCATGCTCACTCGCAGGCACGCAGGGGGGGCGGGGTAGGGAGGCGAGCAGTTGTTCGCTCATTCGCGCATGCGGGGGGCCTAGGGGCGCGCCGAAAACAAATCCAGCCCTGGGTAAGATAATTCCATGCAGGCTTTGGATGGTAGGTAAGATAGTTCCTTGCAGGCTTTGGATGGTAGGTAAGATAGCTCCATGCAGGCTTTGGATGGTAGGTAAGATAGTTCCTTGCAGGCTTTGGATGGTAGGTAAGATAGTTCCATGCAGGCTTTGGATGGTAGGTAAGATAGTTCCATGCAGGCTTTGGATGGTAGGTAAGATAGTTCCATGCAGGCTTTGGATGGTAGGTAAGATAGTTCCATGCAGGCTTTGGATGGTAGGTAAGATAGTTCCTTGCAGGCTTTGGATGGTAGGTAAGATAGTTCCATGCAGGCTTTGGATGGTAGGTAAGATAGTTCCTTGCAGGATTTGGATGGTAGGTGAGAAAGTTCCATGCAGGCTTTGGATGGTAGGTAAGATAGTTCCATGCAGGCTTTGGATGGTAGGTAAGATAGTTCCATGCAGGCTTTGGATGGTAGGTAAGATAGTTCCATGCAGGCTTTGGATGGTAGGTAAGATAGTTCCATGCAGGCTTTGGATGGTAGGTAAGATAGTTCCATGCAGGCTTTGGATGGTAGGTAAGATAGTTCCATGCAGGCTTTGGATGGTAGGTAAGATAGTTCCATGCAGGCTTTGGATGGTAGGTAAGATAGTTCCATGCAGGCTTTGGATGGTAGGTAAGATAGTTCCATGCAGGCTTTGGATGGTAGGTAAGATAGTTCCTTGCAGGCTTTGGATGGTAGGTAAGATAGTTCCATGCAGGCTTTGGATGGTAGGTAAGATAGTTCCTTGCAGGATTTGGATGGTAGGTGAGAAAGTTCCATGCAGGCTTTGGATGGAAGTAGAGAGAGTTCCATTAAAGCTTTGAATGGTAGGTGAGAGAGTTCCATGCAGGCTTTGGATGTAAGTAGAGAGAGTTCCATTAAGGCTTTGAATGGTAGGTGAGAGAGTTCCATGCAGGCTTTGGATGGAAGTAGAGAGAGTTCCATTAAGGCTTTGGATGGTAGGTGAGAGAGTTCCATTAAGGCTTTGGATGGTAGGTGAGAGAGTTCCATTAAGGCTTTGAATGGTAGGTGAGAGAGTTCCATGCAGGCTTTGGATGGAAGTAGAGAGAGTTCTATTAAGGCCTTGAATGGTAGGTGAGAGAGTTCCATGCAGGCTTTGGATGGAAGTAGAGAGAGTTCCATTAAGGCTTTGGATGGTAGGTGAGAGAGTTCCATTAAGGCTTTGGATGGTAGGTGAGAGAGTTCCATTAAGGCTTTGAATGGTAGGTGAGAGAGTTCCATGCAGGCTTTGGATGGAAGTAGAGAGAGTTCTATTAAGGCTTTGGATGGTAGGTGAGAGAGTTCCATGCAGGCTTTGGATGGAAGTAGAGAGAGTTCTATTAAAGCTTTGGATGGTAGGTGAGAGAGTTCCATGCAGGCTTTGGATGGAAGTAGAGAGAGTTCCATTAAGGCTTTGGATGGTAGGTGAGAGAGTTCCATTAAGGCTTTGGATGGTAGGTGAGAGAGTTCCATTAAGGCTTTGAATGGTAGGTGAGAGAGTTCCATGCAGGCTTTGGATGGAAGTAGAGAGAGTTCTATTAAGGCTTTGGATGGTAGGTGAGAGAGTTCCATGCAGGCTTTGGATGGAAGTAGAGAGAGTTCTATTAAAGCTTTGGATGGTAGGTGAGAGAGTTCCATGCAGGCTTTGGATGGAAGTAGAGAGAGTTCTATTAAGGCTTTGGATGGTAGGTGAGAGAGTTCCATGCAGGCTTTGGATGGAAGTAGAGAGAGTTCTATTAAGGCTTTGGATGGTAGGTGAGAGAGTTCCATGCAGGCTTTGGATGGTAGGTGAGAGAGTTCCATGCAGGCTTTGGATGGTAGGTGAGAGAGTTCCATGCAGGCTTTGGATGGAAGTAGAGAGAGTTCCATGCAGGCTTTGGATGGAAGTAGAGAGAGTTCTATTAAGGCTTTGCATGGAAGTAGAGAGAGTTCTATTAAGGCTTTGGATGGTAGATGAGAGAGTTCCATGCAGGCTTTGGATGGAAGTAGAGAGAGTTCTATTAAGGTTTGGATGGTAGGTGAGAGAGTTCCATGCAGGCTTTGGATGGAAGTAGAGAGAGTTCTATTAAGGCTTTGGATGGTAGGTGAGAGAGTTCCATGCAGGCTTTGGATGGAAGGCAAACTCCTAAAAGAAGCCCTATAAAGGTAACAATACAACTGTCATTTCTTTTGTAGTTTATGTCAGAATCTTACTATTTTCGGAAGGCATTCAGCCATCATGGGGCAAAAGTTTGTTTCTCACACAAGATATCCCCAGTAATTAGCTGAGAAGAGATAAAGGCTAAATGTGTACAAAGGTTACCCTTAGGCACAAAGTAGAAGTCTGAAACAACTACTGACTACACTATTTGAATACAAGCTATTTACAGCAGCAGTGAAGGCAAAGACTGCCAAGTGACTGTCATCTAAAAAGAACATTAGGATTCTTTTATGGGCACCATCAAACACTGAGCTGGTTTGTTCAGGAAATTACTCTGAGCTGGTCCCCCATACTCTCTTATATTTGTTTAGATATGAGCTTAGCACAGAGGCATGTTTATTGCAGCACAGTTGCAAGGTATCCCTCTATACAGGCTATAAGCCAGCCTGGGGGCATTCTTAGGTATCCATGGGCCCAGGGCAAAGGTATCATTGGTGGCGCCCCACAGATTTCTTTTACATTTTGTCTTATGGTGACAAAGCAGTTCTATTGGGTTTCTTTAATATTTAAATAATATTTAAGCGGACTTAACCCCATATGTAATAAAAGGCACCAAGCTTGCCCATGAGCAGTAACCCATAGCAACTAATAAGATGTTTGCTTTTAAACAGGTGACCAGAAAATACTACCTGCAGTTTGGTTGCTAAGGGTTACTGCTCCTGTGCAAACTTTTATTGCATAACCCCATCCCTTATTTTTATAAACCCCAGGCCCAAACCATTCTGCATAATGCATATTTTCTGTAATTCATTTGTTTATTGGCTTCTTAATTAAAGAATACACATACACATTGCTGTTTATGGTTCGTGCCTCTGCAAAGTTAGATTGCACTTCATTAAAGGGCCATGTCTGGGCAATTCCCTGGGTGGTGCAAATTTGTTAGTGAATCTAAAGCTAATCTGAGGCTCCTTAACTAGCTTTCCTCTTTGGTGACCAACACACCATCCTGGGTGCTATTTAGGAATATCCATAATAGACAAAAACTATAGAAATACAACGTTTACCCAACTCTCCCAGGCTAGCTGCCTACCATTATGTAAAAGAATCATGCAGTGAGATTTGTATCTTCTCAATATGTTCAACTCCCTCTTCCAGAAGCATTAAACAGAATTTGTTAAGCTCTAAAAAGCTCTTTATCTGCCCTGTTAAGGTTTTATTTATATGGTTTCATGTATTACAAACCTAGGGGCTGATTTACTTACCCACGAACGGGTCGAATGGAGTCCGATTGCGTTTTTTTCGTAATGATCGGTACTTTGCGATTTTTTCGTATGTTTTGCGATTTTTTCGGATTCTTTACGAATTTTTCGGATCCAATACGATTTTTGCGTAAAAACGCGAGTTTTCCTATCCATTACGAAAGTTGCGTAAAAAGTTGCGCATTTTGCGTAGCGTTAAAACTTACGCGAAAATAAGAATAAGTTTTAACGCTACGAAAAATGCGCAACTTTTCGCGTAAGTTTTAACGCTACGCAAAATGCGCAACTTTTCGCGTAAGTTTTAACGCTACGCAAAATGCGCAACTTTTTACGCAACTTTCGTAATGGATACGAAAAACTCGCGTTTTTACGCAAAAATCGTATTGGATCCGAAAAATTCGTACAGAATCCGAAAAAATCGCAAAACATACGAAAAAGTCGCAAAATATTCGTTTTCAAGTCGGAACTTTTCCAATTCGGGTCGGATTCGTGGGTTAGTAAATCAGCCCCCTAGTGTATTTGTCTTATATACTAGCTATACCAGTTTTTGGAATAGAGAAGGGAGTTTGACCGCTGCCATCAGGGGCGGAGAGATGGTACTGTTGTGCCGGGCCCTGTGAAATCTTCTTCTCTTTTGCGTAGCGAAAGTTATGCAGCACATAAATTACAACAAATCAAGCATATCAAGCAATAGACAATGCAGAGAAGCTTTGCAGGGACAAACTCCATTGACCACCAATTAATTAAATGACTTAAGGTAAATTCCACTGACCCCAATGAATTGACTGACTTATTAGCCTTAATTATTCATTTTAATAATTTATATGAAATGCTTATTATAGTGTAACATCAGCTGTTTATATTGGGATCTATGTACTGAATTATATCAGCGTCTTCTACATGAACTTTGCAGCAGGGGAATGACTGGTTATTGTCCCCACAGCAACATCATTTGGCCCCTTATGCTTAGGTCATTTATGTAATGCTTGCAAAAGCTTACATTACTTTTAAAGAAACTTACGTACTAATGAACTACTACTGACTAGTCATTGGGCCCCACAGCAACTTCCATATCAAGCGATGACAGCACAGAGCAGGGGCAGGTAGGTGGGACGGGGTTAAACTCCACTGACCCCCAATAAACTGAATGACTTATTAGCACATAAGTCAATGGAACACTTTATATGAACTGCAATAGTGTAATATCAGCTGTTTAGATTGAACACACCAGGGGTGTGACCAACATTTTGATACTGCACACTTGTGTGAAATAACTGTGCGGGCCCCAAAGTTTCTGATGGCGGCCTTGTCTACCCTGCAGTGGTGTCAACAAGGCATGGGGTCTGTTTGCATTTGCCTATAATGCCATTGCCCCTCAGATCTGAGTTTTGCATCATACCTATTGGCAAACAACAAATGAAAAGAAAATGCAAAAGTATAGCAAATTAAAATTCACATTCCTTCCCTGTTTTTTTGTAAGTGGAAGACCCACAAGTAGATTGGTGTGTGTGTGTGGGGGGGGGGGGGGAGAGGTGTGATGGAACAACACAATTATATAACTTCTAGAATGTTTATATGTTTTCACTTATGCCTGGATGTGAAGAAACATGACATTGTTTCCAAGATCACAATCTAGTGACCTTTGGGTTAGTCTCCAGTAACTAGCATGCTATCTCCATGATACAGTATATCCATATCATGACCCTTTCTCTACATTCACCACTACTGAGTTTCTATCTGTATTTTTTTTTTATCAAGAAGTTCTTTATTGCACTGCTTCTGTATTATACCTGGGACCCATATCAAAGTTCATGTATTTTTAAAAACATGAGATTTTTAGTTACTTAGGATCATAAAACTGACAAGCCAACTTTTTCACATCAAGGTAAACTCCATATGGGGGAGGCCATTGAAGGCCCCCGAGCAAAATCTGCTTTTAGTGCTGAATTGTCAAGTGGAGGTAGAATACCTATTGATACTACTTCCAAATCTGATGATTCAGCTCTGAACGTCAGTGGAGGGTAGGAACAATCTTTCCTGCAACCTATGGTCGTAATTGTAAGGTGTATGGCCACCTTAAGCCTGTGGGACCAATGCTGTGTTCTTGGCAAACTCTCTCATTTAAAAGCTAATCAGGGCCGGGCCAAGGTATTTTGGCACCCTAGGCAAGGGCTTCAATTAGCGCCCCCCCCGCATTACAATTTCCCACCTTCCCTTTTATATGGTTTAATTTTTTTTTAATCTTTTTTTCAGCATTTTAGATAATACAATTGCCCCCCATCTGTACCTTTGCCAGCAGAAGCTAATCCCTCAAACTGCCCCCCTCTGTACCTGTGAAAGCAGCAGCCAATCCCTCATATTGCCCCCCATCTGTACCCGTGCCAGCAGCAGCCAATCCCTCATATTGCCCCCCATCTGTACCTGTGCCAGCAGCAGCCAATCCCTTATATTGCCCCCCATCTGTACCTGTGCCAGCAGCAGCCAATCCCTCATATTGCCCCCCATCTGTACCTGTGCCAGCAGCAGCCAAGCCAACCCTTCATATTGCCACCCCATCTGTACCTGTGCCAGCAGCAGTCAATCCCTCATATTGCCCCCCATCTGTACCTGTGCCAACAGCAGCCAAGCCAACCCTTCATATTGCCCCCCCATCTGTACCCGTGCCAGCAGCAGTCAATCCCTCATATTGCCCCCCATCTGTACCTGTGCCAGCAGCAGCCAAGCCACCCTTCATATTGCCCCCCCATCTGTACCTGTGCCAGCAGCAGCCAAGCCAACCCCTCATATTGCCCCCGTCTGTACCTGTGCCAGCAGCAGCCAAGCCACCCCTCATATTGCCCCCCACATCTGTACCTGTGCCAGCAGCAGCCAATCCCTCATATTGCCCCCCATCTGTACTGTGCCAGCAGCCCAGCCAACCCCTCCTATTGCCCCCCATCTGTACTGTGCCAGCAGCATCCAATCCCTCATATTGCCCAACTGCCCCCAATCTGTATATATGCTAGCAGGCAGCCAATCCAAATTGTGTCCACAATCTGTATATTTTGCCCCCAAATCATATGTACCTGTGCCAGCAGCAGCAATCAACAATTTCCCCCTTCCTGTACCAGCAGTCTGCAGCGTCAGAGAACTCTCAGGCAGGTCCTGCTCGGGCCTCAGGTTTTTCCCGCACAGCGCGACACCCCAGAGCTTCTGTCCCTCGGCGCATCTGTCCCCTTGTTTAAATGACGCGCATGCGTAAGGACGCGCCACTGCTTCTGCGCATGCGCACAGCGCCAACGTCCTCAGAGGTGAGCGCCGGTAAGGAGAGGCGGGGGGGAGTGCTTCTGGGTCCCGACTACAAGTTATACACCGCGCCAGAGGGGGGGTTGGGGGCGGCGGTTTATTAAAGGAAAAGGTAACTATTAAAATACTACTACTAACAAAAAAAACAAAACAATTCTTTCCCCTTTAACGTGCGCCCCCCAGTGATTGCGCCCTAGGCAGGCGCCTACTCTGCCTACCCCTAGTTCCGGCCCTGAAGCTAATGGCGGCAGTGACACCTCAGGGGTCTTAGCTGCCTGAGGCGGCCAAGCTGATGCTGCTCCCCCCGCATTAAACTTTTTTACATCAGAGAGGGGGATTGGGGGCACATCACTAGTGCAGAGAGTGCAATAGCGCTCTCTGCACTAGAATAGCTGACATTACGATTTAAAAATCCAAATTTTGGCTCTTTAAGTTACCAGGAGTGGCTTTTTGCTGCCCCTGGTAATTTGCCGGGCCCCTGAATGGCAGACTAAGACTAAGGGGCTGATTTACTAACCCACGAATCCGACCCGAATTGGAAAAGTTCCGACTTGAAAACGAACATTTTGCGACTTTTTCGTATGTTTTGCGATTTTTTCGGATTCTTTACGAATTTTTCGTTACCAATACGATTTTTGCGTAAAAACGCGAGTTTTCGTATCCATTACGAAAGTTGCGTAAAAAGTTGCGCATTTTTCGTAGCGTTAAAACTTACGCGAAAAGTTGCGCATTTTTCGTAGCGTTAAAACTTAAAAGGTGCAAAGTTTCGCGTAAGTTTTAACGCTACGAAAAATGCGCAACTTTTTACGCAACTTTCGTAATGGATACGAAAAACTCGCGTTTTTACGCAAAAATCGTATTGGTAACGAAAAATTCGTAAAGAATCCGAAAAAATCGCAAAACATACGAAAAAATCGCAAAATACCGATCATTACGAAAAAAACGCAATCGGACTCATTTCGACCCGTTCGTGGGTAAGTAAATCAGCCCCTAAGACTTAAGACTAAGCCCTATGACTGAAACCAATGCCCGAGTCAGAAGACCCTTATCTCAAGAAATCCTACCACAGTTAGGACCACCATATGGAGTTTACCTTCATGTGGTATGGTGGCTTGTCAATTTTCTGATCATAACTTTGTAACTAAGAAACCCCTGTTTTTAAAAATACAGGCACTTGCATAGGTTCTAAATTACTTGGGAACAGGGGCGCAGGGAATGTGCGTTGATCAAACCCTTTTTTTTTAATCTTTCTAGCTAATTTGGGCAGATCAGTTGCACTTGTGTTTGTTTATTTTTACTTAGTCTTGACGTGCTCCCATAACCCCCACTTTGAGTATTTCCATGTCAAACTTTGTGCCTGGCTCATGAATGGAACATTTAGAATATTTTTGTAAGAAAAAACAGTTTGTTGGATTGTCCATGAGGAACCAAACTCTGTTAGAGGTCATATTGACTTAATGCATTTGTTAGGCACAGACACTGGAGTGTGCTAAATTAAACTCAAAGGACCTCTAATTCCAGCACACCTTGGAAACGATCTACTGCAGGCGCTAGGTTAAAATTCCCTCTTATTGTTGAACAGACAAAGCAAACAGGTTATTCAGGTTCAGGGAGGTTCATACAGGTTCAGTCCATGCTATGCTTTACTGAATATTCATACTTTTTATTTTACTTGCTTATGCACAGTGTCCTACATAGCTATCACGGATGAGCAGTTTCAGAGGTTTTCTTCTGCAAACAAAAAGATTAAAATAAAAAAAAGTTGGTGGGATTATTCTAGCATGTAGCAATGCAAACTTGCATACATGTTATGTTTCCAGAGGACACTCCCATAAGGCTAATGCCAGATGTGGCATATTTCATTCATTCGGGTTCAGGCACAGGTAGGAGGCATATGGCACTATTTTTTTGGCTTGCCGAAAATATACACCAACGCCACATCTGGCATTAGCCTTATGGGAGTGTCCTCTGGAAACATAACATGTATGCAAGTTTGCATTTCTACATGCTAGAATAAGCATAAGCCTTAGGCTGCAGAAACAACTTGTATGTTTCAGTGTTGAAATGAACTGTCTTTGGTTGTAGATTTCCCCAGTGTAGTAGGGCTAAGTTCACCAAATGAGGAGAGCTGTGCATGATTTCACCACTAACATGCTCGGCCAATTTGGGGTGATACAATGGTTGGCCCTTAGCCTACGGAGGCCAGTATTTGTCTGTAACCTTTTATTGGCTAGGGAGAGTCTCTAAAAATGTTGAACCTCGAAGGGACACCTGAACCAAAAAAGCAGCCACTGAACTATAGACACCTCTGACGGATCATGGTCCCACAGACTATTTCTTTCAGCTTGGAATTCTGGGGGTAAATGAGAACAACTTGTTATTTATAAGTAGGGTGCATCATTTACTCCTTCATCAGTAGTAAATATGAATATTAACATGTTGTGACTCTGAAACTATTGTTTTTAAATAAACATAATCTGAAGACCTTTCTTCAGATGAGGCAAGTAACAGGACAACTCTTACCAATGCTGTATTATGTTTATTTGAAAGTGAATTCTATTTGGATACAGGCAATATTTAACATTTGTATATAAGTAATGTGATCCATCTTGTGTTCCCTGTTACTGAGTCCTTTTAAATGAAGAATTCAAAGCAGATGCTCTTTTATAAGCCAAAGTCTAAGCAATGATTCCAGCAGAAGAAATATATCATTATCTTACATCGTGATTATTATTTAAAAAAAAAAACAAAAAAAAAAACTGGGAACTATGCATTAGAAGCTTCATTGGACATGAATGGCTTGCATCCAGCGGCAGGAGAATCCTTCATGGAAGATGCTTATAAGATGATGAAACCAGTATACAATGCACAATAGGGCTCATTTTCACTGTTCTCTGATCCTATGTCCTTTTGCCAGACTGGGTCATTGGTTGGGCCGGTATTTCCATTTTAGATGACTGGTGTTGGTGCAGAAATACTCATAAAATAATTTAAATTACATGTACACCTTTCGTAAAGCTCTCCAATTTGAACTGCCATGCTCTCTAAAGAATGCACCCCAAATATAATTACAGATGCAAAAAGAATCTACAATAAGTATCATCCCAACAAGCTCTGTCAGGCATTAATCTGTTATTTAACATAGGGAGGTTATTTTGAGGTTTTGGATTGTTGCTTAATTAAACATAATAAGAATGGATACAGGGCTGTTTAGATGTTAGGTATTAAAAAAATATTAAACACTACCAGTTTCAATCTCAAGAACAAAGAACAGGGAGCCAAGGAACTCTTATGTGCTCTCCAAAGTAGGCAACTAAAACATAATACAGATGCAAGAGAATTCTCCAAGGAGATTCATAACTACCAGAACTGTGTCTCTCACTGCTATCTAACATTAAAACTAGAGGGACACGTGTAAAGAGAGCAGGCAGGATTCTAACATAAAAGGGGAAAGTTGTGCTCAACCACTAAATTTTAAACCATTAGGCGGGTGTGCAATGAGGTTGTGAACACAAAATACATATAGACAACAACAAGAGATCCTCTGCACTCACCCATTATCAATATATATAGGACATTAAGACATTCTGTGCATTAAGCTACTAAGAAATGCCCTCCCCTTTAAACAAAACAGGGATTGTTTGTCCATATATTGCAATATACTTCAAGCTGGCCAACTACTGTACATCAAAGTCGTAGTTTGACGTAGTTGGCCAGCTTGAAGTATATTGCAATGTATGGACAAACAATCCCTGTTTTGTTTAAAGGGGAGGGCATTTCTTAGTAGCTTAAGGCACAGAATGTCTTAATGTCCTATATATATTGATAAAGGGTGAGTGCAGAGGATCTCTTGTTGTTGTCTATAAGGATTCTAACATGTCAGTATCTTCTTGCGACTGGGCTGCCATGGCAGGAGGACTTGGAAACCCTTTTCTGTGGCTGCTCGACTACAGCTTCCATTTTGCTTTAACCTTTATACATACATTATATATATATATATATATATATATATATATATATATATATATATATATAATGTGCTGGGATTGTAAAGCAGTAACATTTGGATAGATCACCACTGCTAGGGAAAGTTTATGTCTCTCTAATTACAAGCTGAAATGGTGAGAGCAGATCAGTATGCCCATTCCATTGTGATATTCCACCTAAAAGTCGACAGATTACAACTTTCATCATGGTTGATGATATGTTAGGATATACTAAGACTTATTAGTTCATTAATAGTTAAGAAACCCATGGTTGAGAAATACTGCTATTAAATATTTACTTCTCCTTTAATCTTCTTTATTGCAAGATCCAAGAGCTTTACAAGGAAGTGAAATTTCACAAAGATACTTCCTTATATCACATGTTCCTTTGTATTGTTTTATACATTTGCAATAACAATGAGAAAAATATAAAGAGTATTTTGAATAATTACATTGGGAATTGTATTTTTAATCATCCATTTTTTTTACAGTTAAGTATGGGGGTCACCCAGGGCCCAATTAATGCTGAAAATAAAATGAACTAGCTCAGGCCCAGACTGGCAATCTGTGGGTTCTGGCAAATGCCAGAGGGGCTGCTGTAAGGGCAGAGACACACAGAGCTACTTGTCAGCTACAATGCTGATCATTTACTGACAGGCCCGGATTTGTGGAGAGGCCACAAAGGCCCGGGCCTAGGGCGGCAGAAGTTTAGGGGCGGCATGCCGCCCCGCCGCAAGAACATTTTTAAATTTTGCTCCCATACGGAGCAGTCGGCACCTCTCCCCACTGCTCCGTATGGGAGTTAAAAAGAGCGTTCGCGCATGCGCAATGAGGAGCTGGCGGTTTGCGCATGCGCACTGGGGTGCGCGTTTGCGCATGCGCATGGGGGACTCCCACAGGGGCGGCCTCGGGGCGCACCGGATAGAAATCCGGCCCTGTTTACTGATAATTGTCTCTTCATGTGTTTTAGCACAGGCAGTTCTCAGTATTGTCTATGGCAGGGTATTTTCTGGAATTTAGCAGCTGTGAAAAAGTAGCTGCTACTAGTAGCTCTGTGTGTCTTCACCCTAAGATGCCATAGACAGGCACTATTTATGGGTCTATGAGGGCTGTTTGAGTTTCTGAGTACTTGAAATGCCAGGGCCTGTTCTGAATCCCAGTGTAAATCTGAGCTAGCTAACTAATGTTTCTAATGTTTTTAATGTTTAAAAATGGGATTGGATTTAGCAGCAAGTATCTGGCAGCAGACTGGGTGATTTTTGTTAAGTACTTTTCTAATTTACCATATAAATAGCGTGGCCCGCCTCTCCTTAAAGCTGCTACCCTAGACATGGGCCTATGGGTACATAAATGGTAAATACAGACCTGCTCAGGGGGAGGCACACATGAAAGAATTAGCTGACCGAATTTTCTAACCTGGCCAATCGACTAAACAACCAACCGCCAGGTTAGAAAATTTTGGGAAGAAAATTCAGAGCCCACACATGGTCCCAAAATCTTTTTTTTTTCGGTACATGTATGGTCAGCTTTAGTCCATATTTATCCTGAATATGTGAATTATAAGAGAATTCAAATAAAAAATTCCTACCTATGTCCCTAACTCAAAATATAATTGCAAATATTCCCTTCTCCCTGTCCAGCTGCCAGAAAGGCTTTTTCTATTTCCTGTATGAAGAGGAACAAATGGTTTCTCATTTAGAAAACATATCAGACTATTATGTTTTTCATTTAATCCATCTGGTTTTAGAGTCCTCAGTTTCCAAACCCAGAATGCTTCACATTGTGAGTCATTTTTATATTTTCACTGCCTTTCGTCTGAACTTATTTTCAGCCTTTGCCATCTCCTTTGCAAAGCATTATGGGTGATTTTACCATTCCTAAAGTTGCTTTTGTTCTCATTAATCCTGATTCTTAAGTCGACCATACAAGCACCAATATTATCGTACGATTTACTCCTTGACCTATTTCCTGACACTGGCCTGTAAATGGCTTAATATGTTGCCCTAGACCTGGAGGCTGAGAGTCTAAACAAGAAAACAAATCTTGCCAAGCTTACTTGAAAAGGGCTTATTTGGAACTATGAATGGATGCCTGCACTGTTCTCATAGACTCATCAGATTACACGACTCAAGGGAGCATTACGTGCTAAAGTGGCAAGGGATTACTTTACAGCATGTTTTTATGAAACTTCATTGTGGATTTAAAAGAATCTTTGTGTGATCTGATAGGCCAGGTGAAACTGCGCCCTTGAGGTGACATAAATGCCCAGACAGTCGGGCAGTATGGTGAATTTGACAATGTATATTTTTTTTTTATTATAATCCTGCCATCATTGTAATCAAATATCCAAAAAGGCAGCTATAGTATTAATCAGGTTATGGTGCTAGATCCTTATTGGAGCATTCTATTGGAGCCAGATCTAGAGAAATGTATTACTGAACAGTTAATTTAAAGGGGATCATTTTTGACCCTAGGGGGCCGATTTACTAATCCACGAATGGATCGAAAGCGCCCGAATGCGTTTTTTTCGTAATGATCGGTATTTTGCGATTTTTTCCGTCGCTGTCGCGACTTTTTCGGAAATTGTCGCGACTTTTTCGTAGCCGTTACAACTTGCGCGAATTGTCGTGACTTTTTAGCCGTCGCGAAAAAATCGGAAAGGTTTGCCCACTGTTTACTAGCGCTCAATACGAAAAAGTCGCAACAATTTGCGCAAGTCGTAACGGCTACGAAAAAGTCGTGACAATTCGCGCAAGTCATAAGGGATACGAAAAAGTCGCAACAATTCGTGCAAGTCGTAACGGCTACAAAAAAGTCGCAACAATTCGGGATTCGGATTCGTGGATTAGTAAATCAGCCCCTTTTGCAAATTTAGTAACAGATTAAAAGATGAGCATAACTATAGATCTACATCTCCACCCACGGGTCTTGCACCCCTGTCCTATTTAGCAGTCAAATGGATCCTGGAGCAATTGCAGGCACCATGCCCCTGTCCACTGTTTCATCCGGCATGCAGTGTAAATGAAGGGAGAGGACTAGAACATGGGGGAAGCACAGGCTGTGCATGGGGAGGGGGTCATGGGTTCTTACCCTCTCTCTGCAGGCCTTCCCATGCATGGTCTGCTGTTCCATATATTTTTATGGCACTGCTTATCCCAACCAGAGGTTTCTCAGACATCCTGTTGTTGCTGCTTAGGTGTTCAAAATTAGAAACAATTGTTAAATAGCTCTGGTGATGCCTAAATAAACAGACAGACTGATATGTATAGGATAGACAAAAGCTTTTATAGAAGAATATATTGTGTCAGTTGGGCCACCGATCATCCAGAGCTTGAGGAGTTTTATTAAGCAATATTGCTTTAAGAATATAGCCTGGTAGTTGCTGGACTACAGCTCTCTGATTACTCTTGCTAGCGGAATATCTAGGAATGTACATGTACGTGTCCAGCTACATTTGGTAGGAAGGACAAAGGCAAGTTGTTTCCCCCTATAAACAGGACAGTCATACCGGACTTACATTACCATAGTTTGCAATTATATCACCATAAACACATAAATATATGAATGAAGTCTAGTACATGTGCCAGGGTAGGTAAATAATATCCATGGCTTAGAAAACATGGTGTAACCAGTATGTAATATTTTTTTTTGTTAACTATTACTCAATCTGTGGCATTTCCATACACTTTAAATCACTGAAATGTGCTTTTAAAATCCGGTCCCATGCAATATGTCAAGAAACTGACTTAATTTTTTTGCAGCTCAGACAGCTGCTTAGCAGAACTCTGTGTAGTTCTTCTTTAAGTGCCGTGACAGAGCCTGAGCATTCAAGGAATGCACAAAATTACAGTAAATTCTGAAGCCCGACGCCGCTGCTGCTTCTAGGATCACAATGTACTGTGCAGATCACCAAGCAACAGAGTTTACTGGGTTACAGACATGTCTGCAAGAATGGCAGGGTCAATACGCAGATCACCATATATTTGTATGATTTATTCTTTATTTTTTATACTTTAAAGGACTGTGAAGCCTGAAGCCACATTGGGGGCTTGCTTGCCAGTTTTTTAGGCACCCCCCAATGAGCAAGTTTTAACCTTTAGCCCCAGGCTAGTTTACCTCTACTTTGAAAAATAAACTGCTTTGCTGTGTTTAGCTGGGGAGCTCAGCACCTCTCTTTCTGATATTCTCTGGGCAGGCTTGGGCACTGCCACTTACTAATGAGAGATGGCATTGCCCAGCTCCCTATAGTTAGCGACTACAATATCATGGCTAGAAAGTTGCTTAGGTGTCATGTGTGTCTCCAGCCATTTGTGTAAAGGGTTGATGTTAGGTGGCTCTAATGCCTTAGGTTTAGAGCACACATAAGGTATGGTTTGATCATGTCCCTGCAGCCAAGCATTTATAGTTTTTTATAATCAAACTGGGTTTCATTTATTATTAGGAGCCTTCTTTACAAAGGGCTAGGTGTACTAAGAGCTGCAAAATTGCCTTTTTTAGAACCCCATGCACTAAAGCGTTGTAAGTAGCCCTCTATGCCTTCTACTGTGCTATGCACCCTGTGCACAAGGAACACAGCATATCTCTGTCAAATGCAAGGGAGACCTGTAGATAGTGCCTGCCATAAACAGGTGGAACATATAGGGCATCCTATTGGCTTGCATGCTCTGGAACTGGTCAGATTAAGGGTTCTGAGTGATCTGCAAGCAGTGCTGCATATATAAAGGGGCACCAGTCTTTTGCGGAACAAGGAGCAAATGCAGTAAGATTTTGCAACTTGCCCCAATTTTGTAAATTTGCCCAAAAAAGTTACATACAGTAAATGAGCTGACCTCACTCTCAAGTTGCCAGTTGCATCAGTTTATGTGTTGTTTTAAAACTGAACAATTAAACCTATAAGTGTCATAACATGGAACACAGGCCCTACTTGTACTTGGATAACTTTAATAGACACTTGCAACAATGAATGCTCTGCTTATGCCAGTTGTTATACTGTAAGTTCTCTCATCCAATCTCATCCACTTTTCTCTTAGTGACTGGCCAGGCACATTTGAAAAATACACGCAGAACTATTCCCTTTTTATTACAGAGCTTTGGGTACATTATGCTGTTTGCCTTCTTTTTCTGCAAGCAGAAGCAATTTCCTTGTTTTTCTCTGCAGTCCCGCCTTCACTTTGTGTTTTACAGACCCAAGAAGCAGGCAGCATCAATATAAATAACTTCCATATGTGACAATAAAGCTATTTCTATTCTAGAATCTGGGCCCTTTTACCGTGAATTTCTTTCATTGGAAGTTATTTTGTTTGTTATTTTGCGGCAGAAGCTTACATGGTTGGTCACATCTGAAAATACTTTCCAGTATTAGACTTTCTGTAAATGAGGCTATCATGCTCTGTGCCCTCTAAAATGGCTGACCTGATGGGCCTTTTGGTCATTACAGTTCTGCTAAGCTGTAGCCAGGTAGTTCAGCTTTAAATAAAATGCAGACCATGACACGCTAAGAAAATTTGCCATTGGTCTTTCTTTTTTTATTCTTTGCGGTTTCTGAAGTATTGACATGGTTTGCTGTGCAGCTGTCAGGCTTGTTACCTTAGCAACCAATAAACAGTTTGGAGATCATATTAGAAAATAAATAGAGGCGCTTAATAGGAATATAACCAGTAGATAATACCGGTAATAATACAGGACAAATAAAATTGAAGCAACACAGTTGATTTGTGTTTTGTAGTTGCTGGGTTTAATTACCCCCTTGCTTCCTCCTGAGATGAGAGGAGGAAGGGGAGCAATATGGCTATGCTGAGTGGGTGGATGGAATGTCCCTAAAACATTTACAGGTGGTCTTGTTGATGCTGTAGAATATTTTTTTATTTCCATGCAGTCCTTTCTTTTTTTCTGTGTTTGTAAGATGAGGGTACCTAGACCAAATGCCCTTTTTTATGTCATACCTAAAACCAGACCTGTTCCATTTTTATTCCATTATTATGAGATATAATTAACAGTGATGTCATTGTTTATAGTATATATCATTACAAATGTTACACTGTTTCAGACTATCAGTGTTTGGAAAGAAAATATTTTAAAACTGAGATTATATGAACTCTCTCTTATGCATACATAGTTCTACAAAAAGAAGGGGCTATTGGCTTTTATTAATGTACTGGTGCATGTGTTAAGATATGTCACCTATAAGGGGAAGAACCCATGGAGCGAGTTAGTTGCCCGAAATAGATCTCTGCTATCGTGGGCAACTAACTGCTCCAAAAAGGCTTTCCATCGGCAACAGTCGCGGTAGGGTCGGACAGGGGGTTGCAGGGCCCACCGAGGCTTCTGCCTCGGGGGCCCCTGCACTCCCCAATGGCCCCCGCCGCAGCTTTTCAACCCCCCGCCGGCCCTCTCCCCTGAGAGCGGCTAATTTAAACTTACAGTCAGGGGAGGCGGGAGGGAGACCAGCGGCACAATGGGTTTTTTCCCGGTGTCCCAGTCCGACCCTGGTCGCTGGTGAAAAGCCCTTCACATTGCTTTGGTAATCCAAAGTCACGCAAAATTTCCTCCTCCTCCCATCATGGGCAACTAACTCACTCTGTGGGTTTCTACTCTAAGGGCAGTGGCTCACAGGGAAATTTGTCGCCCGCGAGAAATCTTCGCTATTGCGGGAGACTCCCCGACAATATAAATCACTGGTGGGATGGCATATGCATCACTTCGGTTGCCTGAAGTTGCCTCACAAGGAAACTTTGGAAAACCAAAGCAACTTGTAAGCCATCCCATCAGCGATTTACATTCTTGCCGGTAGGATGGCATGTTGGTATTAGTCTCCCGCAATGGCGAAGATTTATCTCGGGCAACTAATCTCCCTGTGTGCCACTGCCCTAAAGGCAAAGACACATCAAGCTACCTAGTAGTAGCTACTTGTTAAGGGCTCTGGGACACGGGGAGATTAGTCGCCTGCGACAAAATCTCCCGTGTCTCGGGCGACTAATCTCCCCAGATTGCCATTTCGGCAAATCGCCTGCGCAGCGTGTGCCATCCCACCGGCGACTTACATTTTCGCTGGTGGGATGGCAATCCGGGGAGATTAGTCGCCCGAGACAGGGGAGATTTGTCGCGTGCGACTAATCTCCCTGTGTGCCAGAGCCCTAAGGCTACTAAATGCCAGAAAATACCCTGCCATAGACTATACTGAGAACTGCCTGCGCTAAAACACACGTAGACAGTAATTAGTAAATCATCAGAATTGTCTGTTTTTGTAGCAGTGACAAGTTGCTGCTACTAGTAACTCTGTGTGTCTTCACCCTTAGAACATACGTTGTCACATGACATAACTAGCCACCTTACTCCTAGGTACAGATTAGAATCTTGGACTCATTTGCCTGGGCTAGTTCTAAAAACAAACGGCCTAATATAAAAAAATATATATATATCTTCCCGTGTAAAGTGCCGCGAATAACCGAGAATCTACCTTTCACTCCTAACAGTAAGTGCTTATTTAAAACTATTTTCCACAGAGCGTGCAACTTTTGACGAGTATTGAAGGGTTAATGTCAGGAGGGGGATGGGCATAGTCTCACCTCCTCAGTCTCATTGCGTAAGCAGGTGGGCGTGGTGTGACCGTATCCGAATTCCTATTGGCTGGGAGGCGCTGCCAGTCCCTCACTACGTGTTGGCCCTTGTGGTTTCCCGTCATTCTAAGACGGGACGGGCTAGAGTCAGTGGCAAGGGTACAATCCGGAGGGGCTCCTAGGAAATATCGAGCACGGAGTATTACAGTAATCTCGTTACGGAGGAGATACCGGCCTGGGGCAAGGGGGCCAGCATGATGGAGATCGAGATGCCCCTGCCACTGCAGTCACAACAGGTGGGCAAGAGGTCCCGGGGGGCGGTGGTCTGTATATGACGTGTGTATGACGTGAGCAGTCATTAGAAACGAGGAAATGGCAGAATCATACGCGGGGATGGTTGTATGGTGTAGGGCGGAAAGGATATCTGCTGTGGAAAAGTAATAAAGTCCTATTATACTTTCGCCTGAGTCGCTTCCGCAACTGCTTGCATTCCATCCACAGACCAAGGCTGCACATCCCTCATTGATGTGAACCCCAGAATTCTTTTCAGAGGGGGCTCCACTTGTCTTATTCCGGCAAAAATCCAAAAAGTAGGAAAAAAGCTTCAGCAGATTTACTGCAAACCATTTATTGTGGGTTATTCCGGCCCTGCTCACACTGTACCTGGGAGCGTCTGAAGTTCAAGCTGTAAAGTACTTTACTGTGGGCTTAATGGTGCTGTGAGCAGCGCCCCCTATCTGTCAGTGCAGCTGCCCCTCCTCCCACCGGATGACTGCTCATGTGATCACTGCATCACTTGATCTCTCCAGAAGGACAGTCCTATTCCCCAATATGGGGACTGGTTGGATGTACCTGACAGAGCTGATAACCTGCTTCTATGGCACAAGGGAAAATGGATGGTAAAATAGTGCAGAAATGAGTTGATATTCATAAGATAGAGGGGTTAATAGGCAAGCAAGAGGTTACTGAGCAAAGGTTTGGGTTGGAAATAAAGAGGCATACAAATAAGTTGCAGAGGTGGGGTCAGATAATAAGGGGAAGGAACAAACCGTGAGAAAAAGCTGAAAAATGGAGTGTTATTTCAGTACAGAGAGATTAGTGATAGGACCTTGTCCATTAGGGATCGTGATTAATGGCCGGATAGTGTGTTAGATCTTGGTGGCCATGACAGTAAAAGCCATGTACTAATGTAGAGTGCTTATTGCATGTTTAAGTACTGAATGAACATGATAGGCTAAGCTATTTCTTGCATGTGGCTGCTGCAGAACAGCTTTGTTTCACCTGTTATTAATAGCTTTAAGTGGCCTACTCATTACTAACATGGCCTTAACATCGTATTGTACAGCGCTGCGGAATATGTTGGCGCTTTATAAATAAATGTTAATAACATCGGACTGGCTGACCTAGCACTCTTTCATCATGCCTGCCCATTACTGCTGTATACCACAAAGGTTAAAAGGAGATACAGGTATCGGACCCCTTATCCGGAAACCCGTTATCCAGAAAGCTCCGAATTACGGAATGCCCATCTCCCATAGACTCCATTTTAATCAAATAATTCAGAATTTTAAAACTCATTTCCTTTTTCTATGTAGAAATAAAACAGAACCTTGTAATTGATTCCAACTAAGATATAATTAATCCTTATTGGATGCAAAACAATCCTATTTGGTTTAATGTTTTATTGATTTTTTAGTAGACTTAAGGTATTGAGTTTCAAATTACGGAAAGACCCCTTATCCGGAATACCCTTGGTCCCGAGCATTCTGGATAATGGGTCCTATGCCTGTACTAGAAACTGCAGTTCATCAGTATATGCATGGTGTCTGTGCCTTTTATACAGTGTTTATGGTTTTTGCCCCATTGCACACTTTAATGGGTTTAGTGCTGTGTGCCAGGCTGCTGAGAATAGCAAATGTGGAATTTTGCTTTTTGAGAAACAATTAGTGCCATTTAAATTCCTATTTCAGATCCTAGACCGAAATAGTCAAGCCTGAATAGATATTCTATGATTAGCAGAACTTGGGGCCTTTTTTTGTGTTTTTGCAGTAATTGCACATCCAGCACAGACCAAATTAGTTGACTGTCTCTAGTGGTATCCTGTCAGACCCCTGTTTCCATTGGCCCTTGGAATATAGTCACCCTCCTCACTGCTTTCTGCTTGGCTTCCTTCTGTTCTCTCTCCCAGTTCCACTCCCTGTGTTATACAATTAGTCTGCCCAGAGTTTGCTTGCTCTCTCTGACAACTGAATGTGCACAATCACCCAGGGGATCCCTAGGGGGTTTCAATATGTACAGGAGATAGGCCAAAACTCCTCTTTATGGTCTGTTTTGAAACTTAAAAATATACAGAACTAGGATCTGTTTTAAATTTTTTTTTATAAACCATAAGTTTAATGTGAGAAATCATCATTTATTTGCCAACAATTTGTGCATGTAGTAGATTTATTTTTTATATGAACACCATCTTATCAGTGTAATTGTTTCACCTTGTTAAACTGAACCCTTTATCATTAAGTTAATATAGGAGTGCCCTTTGAGTTGCGTCATTAATAAAATTTACAGTTTACCGAACGTGGGCTCAGTGTAAATACTAGAATAATAATTGACTTTATTAATATGTGACCATTTTTGCAGCACAGCATAAAAACTTGCCTACAGCAGAGCCTTACAGCCTTAACCTTTAATGTGAATATTTAAAATAAGGCCAGGATGAGTCAGTTTCACAGGTCTGTGATTACTGCAGAATTCCAGGTAGAGTTGAAAAGAAATCCTAATTATTGCAGTTAGAGTTGCCTCTGTTTCCAGAGAAAGGGAAAAAAATGCCTTTTTTTTTTTTTTTTAGCTTTTACTAACTACTTCAGTATTAAGCATCTTCTTCTTATTATTCATTTACTGGTAGGCTGATAAATGCTGGGCAGGTAAGAACAGTGTTTGAAGTAATTCAAAACACTGATTGGCTATGTTAAAGCTCAAATGGTCAATGTTATTGTATGGTTTGCACACACTTTAACATTAAGGACATACAGACACTTTTTCAGAGGTGAATAAGTTGCTGCAGTGCATGCTGGAAGTTCTCCGCCATGTTCTGTCAGTCATAAGGAAGTCACACTTACTTTCATGTGCCTTTAAGCATAACGACCCCACAAGGCAGATAATCTCAATAGATGTTCATGAGAGTTTAGTTTGGCAGTGCATGTTGCATTGGGAGAAGAACTGAAGACTCTACACTTCATGGTGTGCTAATCATTTGGCCTATAAATAGTTGGGCAAAGGGCACCGCATGGTTGGCTACTGCATTGTGTGGGCTCCCAGTAACATAAATAGAAAATGGGTGACAGTGCTGGTCATGGTGCATTTCAACCCATATATCCTTTAGGGAGTATTATCACCATTTTAATACTGGACAAATCTTTCCTCCACTGAGCCCTTAGTACACAAGCATAAAATCACATATGGTACCACCCATCTTTATTTTACAATACCCCCCCAAAAAAAGTTTCCATTTAATTTCTTTTACGTATTCTGTAAAGTATGGTGGCATAGCTAATTATGTGCAAAAAACATTGTGTGGGAATTTGTGATTGCAGGAGCTGCCATATTGTCTTGCTTTTAAGACAAAAAAAGAAACACTGTGCCTGCCTTGACTATATGGCAGCCCACAACTATGCAAAGAACAAATGCTTGTGAACATTATTAAGCTGTGTTCTACTGATTCTTATGGCACTAAATGGTAAACAGTTCCTAAGAAATGTATACGTTGCCTATTGGTTGGAATGTGGCATTGGCCCTTTGGGTTAAGGGACTGCGGTTTAAAGGTGGCCATACACAGGCCGGATGTAGCTGCCGATATCGGTCCCTTGGACCGATTCGGAAGCTTGTCGACCCGTGTAGGGGAAACAACGACTGGCCTGCCTGACTGAAACGTTACCTGAAATCGGGCAGATATCGATCGGGCAGGTTAAAAAATTCAGTCGGATCGGGGACCGTATCAGCTTGTTGATGCGGTCCCCGAACCGACTGCGCCTATTCCAGTCGCTATTATTCGAATTATAAAACCAAATTTGTTATAAAACTGAATTAGCCTAAATTCCCCCGATATCACCCACCCCTAGGTGGGGATATCGGTAGAAGATCTGCTTGCTTGGCGACCGGATCTTTACGTGTATGGCCAGCTTAAGTGTTTTACTAACAAACACATTACCAAGTGACAGTAATAACCACATGGAAAGTCCCATTTCATAAGGCTCTAACAAGAAGTACTTGATTTACTGGCCCAACAAGAGTGTTTCATGTCTACTCTAGCCACCTACCTTGTTATTTCCCTCAGCCCACATTTATTGGCATTATTAGTTGGAAATAGAGACAGCACCGTGGCTAATTGAGCTAGCCATCCATACTGTACATTGTGTCGTTGGGAAGCGAGCGCTGGATGTCGGCAGTCCCCTTGAAGGATCTCTCTTCCTGTGCGTGTGAACTCTCCTGCTCTCAGTGCACAGCGGGGAGCTTGTTGGATGGGCTGAGTAGCTTGCGCAACCGGCACTCTCCTTCCCTTTCACTCCCCCTGCCAAGGGCAGCCTTCTATTTCTCATCTGCTCAGTAGAGCCACAGTGCTGCCAGCATAATGCAATATTCCCGTATGAGTGTGCCTATGCACAGAGAGCTGGAGTCGAACCGGGTCAGTGTCTCCTGACCCTTATGCAGGAGATAGTAAAACAGGACCATAAGGAATGAATTATAAAACTACTTAAATTTATTTTCCTATCATTTATGTATATCAAGGCATGGTTTGATCCCCAGGCTAGAAACATGGAATAAAAGTAATTGACCAGGGTTAAAGGGACAGTTAACTTTTATTTTGTTTGTTTTCCGACTCTTTCTAGCTTTCAGTTAATCTGGGTGGCCAAAAACTTGCAATATAGCACTGAGGCTATAATTTTATTGTTGCATTTGATTACATATGTATCTTTTCAGGCTCAATCCTATTTATAATCCAAAATATCATTCTAACCCCTGTCTTGTTGTTGGATAAATTGGAATCTAGACACCAAAATGAAGAGCAGTTGCACTAAATTGGGGGATCGTATTGATACTATTTAATAAAGGTTGCATGCAAACATGCTCCTTGCACTTGCACATAGTTGTAATGAGTGCCTTTGCACCTGTCCTGTGTTCTCCTTCTTGCATTGTGTGTAAGTGGGCTTATTGGGGCTTTCCCTGCCTCTGATGTGCCGGTAATTACAGACTTTTCATAGCTTATGGAATTTTGTAGAAAAAAAACTCCACTCTGGGGGGGGGGGTGAAAATGGCACTTGGCAACCTGAAAACTGCACTTTGCACATTGGACTGCATTCCTTTTCTCCAAAACACAGGGGAATCTTGTGTCTACCTGGGGCCCTTAAAGGGGTTGTTCACCTTCAATGCCCATTCTTATAAAACCACCAACAATGTTCTCGGCGTGCCAGAAAATTCATTTTCCATAAACAAAGTAAAAAGGCTACTGTAAAAGCTTCTTTTTATACCTGGTAAATCAGTCCTTCTTCTGTCTCTCTACTGAAAGGATGGGAGTGGCCTATTTTGAACCTGGCACACTGAGAACTTCCTATATTACATTATCACGTCCAGACTTTGCCCTCACTTTTTGCGTCTAACCAATTGCATAAATTGAAAGGTAATTGGTTAATTTCTCCCTTGCAACGGCATATGCAAACAGACTCTGCATAACACAAATGTAACATACTGTTATATTAGATCTCCAGCATTCTGTCACAGGCTTAGGAAGCAATGTCAGACTGACAGGAGACACAGCCAATAGGAGTTAAGTCTGCATGACATCACATAAGGAAGTAAAAAAACAACTGTAGTGTTTATAGGGGTCACTAACCCCCCCCCCCATCCCCAAGCACTGGGCCTGTGCAGGAGTTAAGGATTATGTGTTATTTTCAGAAGATGGAGAATTTTCTTCCTCTCTATCCATGTTAGAAATGTGTTGTGTGTGTGTGTGTGTGTGTGTGTGTGTGTGTGAATATATACGTGTATACACAAAGCCAGAGCAGGAAGCACAATACATTTTCCCCACCTAACATCCAGACAATTTTAGAATCCCATCAGTTGCTTTAAAAGGAAACTGAACCTGCTTTCTCCATTAGCTTTACCTTCCATGTATTACACAGAATGTAGAAAATGACACCATTGTCTGTTGTGTAAAAGAAAACACCCTTTTGTTCATACATATTTTCATTTTACCATGAATGTGTAGGCGTTACCATTGGTGTATGCAAACTTGGGCCAACCAGTTAGCCTGAGGAAGTTGCTGTACTGTTCATTCGCATCAAGTGGTCCGATATGTGAAGTGTCAGGCAGTACATACCCTTACATTGCTGTGTTATGTTAGAATGTGGATGCGCCCTGCTTTGTATTTTCAGACTCATTTACAAAGGAGCACGTTTAATGTTGCCTCGTTCAAATGACTTTTGTGAAACCCAATATGAGTTGTGTGGGGATGTACAGTAACTTGCCCGTTAACTATTGAGGTGCTTTGGTATGTCTGGTCATACAGCCTGCTAGCAGTATTGTGTGGGTTAGTATTATAAAAGTCCTCCTCCAATAAAGTGTCAATAAAGTATCGCAATAAAGAAGCTTTTCCTGTATAAAGACATTGATGATTAATGCTGGTTGATAAATAATTAACAGTCCAGATAGGCAACTTTATTCTGCTCATGAAATGTGTAATACGTGGGCAGCCTGCTATGTCGGTTACTCTTGTCAGTTTTATTTCTACATATAACTACAATTGAAAGCAGCACTAGTGTCCCCTTCTGCACTGCCAGTTCTGTCTCTAGAAACGTGTAAAAAAAAAAAAAGTCAGCTTTGTATGCTCCTTCATAGGTTTGTTAGTAGGCAGTCTTGTGCTACATTGTTTTAAAAGTCAAAACCACCAGAGCAGAGAATAGCAAGGTACAAACAGATACTGCTTTTAAGAGGTAAGACACACAGAGATACTAGTAGCAGCTACTTGTCACGCCTACTAAAATAGACAATGCTGATCATTTACTGATAATTGTCTCTACGTGTGTTTTAGCAGAGGCAATGGTATGGTATGGCAGGGTATTTCTGGTATTTAGTAGAAGTGAAAATATAGCTGCTACTAAGTAGCTCTGTGTGTCTTCCCCAAGCACACAGTTATTTTTCCAAATAGTTTTAAAACCATTGAGCATTTAGAATAATGGTACAATGGAAAGTTGCTTATAATTCTTCATTTCATTAGGCAAATTGTGATTTTTTGGGGGTTTAAATTCTCTTTAAACAAAACCTGCGTAGGTCCATGAATATAATGTCTATGAAAACAATGGATAATACTAACATATGGACTTTAACGTTCTGATCATTGGTTCAGCCATACCCATCTTGTCTGTTAAACTCTTGCTATGTGCTAAAGTGCTTGTAATCTGTATCTTTTCATTTGTATTTACCAGCCTATCTTGTTACAGGAGGAATAAACTAGATTGAAAGAGCCAGTGTTAGTATTGGGTTTCCAACCAACCCTCCTATTATATTCCTCCACTTGCTTTTGTATTTGGCCCATGATGTAATCTCTCCCAAGTCACATCAATGCATATGGTTTACACCTTTCTTCATTGAAAACTATATCCTATAAACTGTTGGGTTAACAATAATAACGCATTTTGACTGCCGCAGTGCCCAGGAGAAAAACAAAGTGCTTGGTATGGATGTGTCACCACTACCAATGTATTCCTAACATGCCATGGCACACAAACCACTGCTCTACAACCCTCATCTGTGAGGATTTCCCATACTTGTTGCCTGAGCACAGTGGTGGTCAAAATGCCCTGTATGCTGGTCATGTGCTGCGAAATTGCTAGACCAGGTATTTACCTGCTGTGGCCGCCAACTCACAAGGTCAGTTACGGATTGTTAGGCTCCCAGGCTAGTGATTACATCATAATGGAGACCGATTGAAAGAAAACTGTTAACATGCTGATTTTCTAGATAAATTGCTAAATTGATAGATAATCTGGCTGATTTTCAGAGAGGTCAGGAAGGATATTAGGAGGCCATTAAGCTGCCAATTAGGTCTAGAGGAGCATAGTTTTGAGCTTTTAATGACTCATGCACTACTTTACTTGTGTCCACTTCAGAAAACTGAGCACAAGCAGCTGCTGAACATGCTTGTGTGGTGGAATCCACAGTAGAAGAGAGTGGAGGTCATCAAGTGGTTGGTTACTGGCCAATAATAAATGAGCCCTACTAGTGTATAAATGTGCATTGTTTTTCTGGGTAGGTTGCTGCCTAGATGTCGTATTGTGAGTTTGGTAATGAGCTTCTTGCAACCAAAATGTAGTCCAAATTCTCTCTCTGTGGTATTGACAGAAGGTTTCAGCACTGCTGTATTTGGTAATGGCCAATTGATGGTGCCCAGAGCTCGACACAATGGGGGGACGATGGCCAAAGGTGACAGCTTGTTGGTTCATGTAGAGACACATTAGGGCTACACGGTTTCAGCACACTTTTAGGATATTGATTATAGATCAATTCTTTTCCAGGGGTGCAAATTAAAAGGGAGAGATAACACTGGTACATGCCTGTTGGACGACATAATGCAGTAGCATCAGGGCTGTAATCTTAAAGCAGTTATCAATACTTTAGGAGCTGTGGCTCCTCTTCAGTTTCTCATCTGTTGATGCACAGTGCCCTGGCAGATATGCATTGGCAGATGACATTTTCAAACCTGCCTGCTTGATGAACAGACTGATATCCAGTAGTGATGGGCGAAATGCATTTCACCATTGGCGGATTGTTTCGCAAAACGGATGAAAACATTCGCCGGGGAAAAATTTGCAGAGCGTCCAAAAATTGTCGCCTGCGACAAAAGTATAGCCGCGGGCGACAATAGAATAGCCGCGGTGACAATTTTTTTTTTACGTGCAACATTTCCGCCGTTTTGCAAATTTTTCGGCGAAGCGAAATGGGACAGATTCGCCTACATTTACCTAAAATAGGCTGTGAAGATATTTCTAAGCGAAAATTGGATATTTAAAACATAGGAAAAATCATGGTTGTTCCCTAATATTTAGATATAGACCAGTGTTTTTCACAGGTTCAAGCATCCCTTGTCTCCTTACTAAGATACAGATTTATGAACACATTGTCATCCTGCCATGGTTCCTAAGTCTAAAATATTAATTTGGTTCCTCAGGCTGGGCTTCCAGGAAAATGTAGAACAAGAAACAATTTACTTCCAAATCTTTTTTTTTTTTTTTTAAGCCCCATTTCCTCCACTCACTGCCTCAGGCCCCCTAACTGGTTTCATCCCCATGGTTTAGAACTAGTGCTACCATCAAAGCATGTCTGTGTCTATACTTAAACCTTTTAGATGTTCAGTTAGATTCCTGCATACTTCTAGGCAAACCCTATAGCAGTATTGTTTTTATCCATTTTATATCTTTTACTTTTCTAGATGTGGATTCCTGAATTAAGCCCCATTAGTAGAGAATTAGTACGTTTTTTTACATCCAGGGTTGTCAGTTAATTATATACCTTGTCAACTGTATGCTTATTAATGCCAAAGTCCTGGAAACATTAGCTTTTAGGGGGTTGATGGCATTTGGAGAGCAACAACTTTGACAATTCCCGACCAAGGCATTTCCAAAGAATTCAACATTGCTCCATCATTACTAGCATATAGCTGGAGATTAGGTCTGCTCCCATGGGTGTGAATGTTCATGTGAACCTGGCAGTGTCACAACTTCCCATGAGAAGGTAATGTTCACCTGCCTCTTGAAAGATTACCACATCAGCTTAATCCAAGCCCAGTTGAAGATGTAACCTACCACTATCAGTCGTGTTGGATTTCATAGCTGCTTCATGGGGTTGAACAATTATCCAAAAAGTATCAGGACATTAAACCCCATGTATTTGACTTCTTCTAGGATATGGATCTGATTGATATTCTTTGGAAGCAAGACATTGACCTCGGTGTTAGCCGTGAGGTTTTCGACTATAACCAAAGACAGAAGGAAAATGAATTGGAGAAACAGAAGAAGCTTGAAAAGGAGCGGCAAGAGCAGCTGCAGAAGGAACGGGAAAAAGCACTCTACGCCCAACTGCAATTAGATGAGGAGACAGGGGAATTCATCCCAATCCAACAGGCTGCACCTATTGAGACTGCAGCAGTCACGCAGGAGCTTGCCAGTTCCATTGAGGTAATTAGCCCAGATCTTGTTTATGAAAGAAACATGTGACATAGGGAATTCACATACAATAATGTGGCATCTTTCTTTTTTTTTTTTTGTTCCTATAGGTCAAACCCAGTTTGGTACATGATTTATCCTTTGATGAATGCTTGAAGATTTTGGGTGAAACATTCCAGTTAGGACCAGCTAATGAGGTAAATCACAGTGGTTTAAACCTTGGACTCTCAGTTATTAAAGTAAAACACCTTTCCATGTGAGACCCAGAGCCAGAACAGGAATAAAAGCCTTTAAAGGACCTGTCACCCACACATAAAAAGCTGTATAATAAAAGTCCTTTAAAAATTAAACATGAAACCCAAATTCTTTCTTTTAATTAAATCTGTTATAAAATAAGGCATAGAGGCGGGGCAGACAATATATGATTGTTAGCTCCGATTTTTAATTACAGTTACTTTAACTTTCCATTCAGCGCTTCCTAGATATCACCTTAAATGGCGAATGCAAAAGTTTTTGGGGTGATACAAAGCTTGCCTTAATAACAGTGTTCACAAAATGGCGCTGGCCTGCTTGCTGTGACTGTAAATTCTAAGACTGAAGGGGAAAAAAATTAAATAATTTATATAGTATAAGTAAACAGAAATGACAGCAGAGGAGCTATCTAGCTTACTAGCCATACCCTTTAATTTGAAAAACAGCACCTAGGCTACTCCTAGCCAAAAACTCCACATTTAGAGCCCAAGGCCATCCAGTTTCTTTTGTTAAACCTGCATTTTCAGTTAATGTATGTATATCTGTTTTAGGAATCCTCTTTGGCATACCAGACACTAGAACCCAGTGATCCTATTGAAACAAACCAGACCTTCCTCCAGTCTGAACCAAATCCGGTACCAGCTGGCACGCTGAGCAGCATACCTGCGGAAGGAGAGATTATGCATGAAATGAATCAGGCTTGGGAGGAGTTATTGTCTATTCCTGAGTTACAGGTAACATCACTATATATGCTATGTATATAACTACTTTGTAGTATACTTATTGCATGTAATGAATGGTTGGCCTGATTAAATGAGAGAATGAATTTGTATTGCATTCTTCTGTGCCTCCATGAAGAGAGATAAACGATTGGGTTGGTGGTTTAAAAACATCTTATAATCAACTTTTAATTTTATGTGTTATATAATGAGTCTATAATAGTCTGATCTTTTGGCTCCCATAACCTGATTATTTTATAGGCATATGGAGCCCTGTTGGAAGAAGACCACATCAGCTTGGTCCTTGTGTAAAGTTTCTAACCAGCCTCTTGGGCTTGTTACTATTTTTTAATGAAAACCCCTACTGCAGTGTACTCTGTGTTGGGTACAATGAAGGGGTGTAAAGTGCTCTTCCTATTGGCTAGAATGTGGGGGACCTAGGCAGCTACAAATATTAGATAACCAAATAAGCAATTAAAGACAATTGACCCTTTTCACCCAGCCTGTGTATCTAAATAAGTATACCCGAATTTTCTTGACTAAAACACTGTTTCTTTTCTTCTAACAGTGCCTTAACAATGAGATTGAAAACATGGTGGACCTAAGCATGTATACAAACCAAGAATCCATCACAATGACAGAGACTCCAGACACTTACAGCTTCCTTAGTCCCCTGTCCACTATTGAAAAACCACATGAAAGCAGCACTGTTTTCTCCAGTGATCTTGTGGATACGTTCACTAGTAGTCTACCATCAGTAAACACAAATACAGCCTTTAATGTTGAGTCATTCTGCGATGATATATTTACACTTGACCCAAAAGTGACCAATGTTGTGCCTTTAACAGACAATTCAGGCCAGTTGCTGAATGAGCTTTTGAATGATAACGTTGATATTACAGACTTGTCATTATGTAAAGCTTTTAATGGGAACAACCAACCAGAATTCAATGATTCTGATTCTGGTGTTTCTGTCAATGCCAGTCCATGTGCAACATCACCTTCCCAGTCCATGAGTGGTTCCGTCTATGGTGAGCCTCATCATAGCTACAGTGATTCAGACATGGAAGATATGGACAGCACTCCAGAGACTGCACAGCAAAAACCTCCAGACAATTTTACTGCAGCATTTACTGAGGACACATACTTCACTCTTTCGCCTTTTGTCTCGCATGACACAGATCCCTTTGATATAGAAGCTCACACCCCTTCGGCAAAAGAGATACCTGCTAGCCCAGGCTATAGCAAGGCTCCGTTTGCCAAGGACAAGTATTTAAGCCGCCAAGAAGCTCGTTTCACCAGAGACGAGCAAAGAGCAAAGGTTCTCAACATACCATTCTCTGTCGATAAAATAGTTAACCTTCCAGTGGACAACTTTAATGAGTTGATGTCCAAGTATCAGTTTAACGAGGCCCAGCTTGCCCTCATAAGAGATATAAGGAGGCGGGGCAAAAATAAAGTAGCTGCTCAGAATTGTCGGAAGAGGAAGATGGACAACATAGTGGAATTGGAGACTGATCTGGACAAGCTTAAGTATGAAAAAGAGAAATTACTTGCTGAACGAGGAGAGTACAACAACAGCCTTAGTCAACTGAAGAAGAAGCTTGGCGCCCTGTACATGGAGGTCTTTAATAAGCTGCAAGACGAGAATGGGCAACCATACTCCCCTCATGAATACTCCCTCCAGCAGACAAAGGAGGGAAATATTTTCCTTGTTCCAAAAACCAAGAAAGTTAGCATAAAGAAGGAATAGCAAATATATTATAACATTTTTATTGTTTATTCTGGGATGGAATCCCAGTGTTTGGCCTAAGGTGGATGACTGGGATGCGTTAAAGAAGTAGCTCACCAGAACTAGTCTTTGTACTGTAGCACTTAAACCGGGGCAGGGGTTAAAAAAAATACAAATTAGTCTTATGCAGTTAATAGTTAACTAATTAGTCCAGCTGAAACCTAATTAAACATTTGGAGTGTTTCAGTCTGCACCCTAACAAGGAGTGCTTAGGTAAAACTGGTATGTTTAACAGAGTTATATAGCATATTCAGATGTGTGCTTTCGACAACATTTCCAATATACCGGACTTAAACTGATTAGTATTTTCTGCAAAATCCGGCCTCGTTGTGGCTTGCGAGACAGATGGGCATTACCGGATGCGACTTCTGCAGGATCAGTCATTTTTATTTTCGTTATTAAATATTGTTTCCGTATATCTTGCACTTATTTTTTTTTTTTTGGTTTCAGTAGTCAGAAATCTGAAAATATTTGGTATACAGAAATATATCAGGCAACAGACATCTCATGTAAAATCTGCAGTCTTTTATAGAACATCCTATATTTCCTTATTGCGACACTGTCTTTCTAAATAACTGTAAATAGTGCAATACATCATATTTATGTATATATATAATTCCTATTTTATTTGCTAAGAAACGTACCAAAAATAAATTTAGTACACTAAATATCATTTGTGGCAAATCATGTTTGTAACTGCTGATTCTTTTATAGAGAGCTTTATTTCTTTTTACTTTTTTTTTAATTTTGAATTTTTGGTTTTTTTTCCCTTTTAAATTCTGTTTTCATTTAGCAAGACAGATGACAGTTAATAAAGCATAAAATACCATCTTTCATGCTGATTCTGTGATTGATTTTGTATTTCAAAGAAACACAGTTGGTTGCTAATTCTGTTTTATAATGTAACATTTTTCTATACTATAAAGGTGTAAAGACATAATAGGTAGGGCTTATTTACATTTTGGCATGTTTTCCAATTAATTGTGCAGACTAAAAGGTGGCCATACATGGGTTTATACTGTTACTGATTCAGTCCTTTCAGACCGAGTTGGCAGCTTATTGGTCCATGTATGGGGCCCTCTGACAGACCTTTCTGACCGATATCTGGCTAAAAATCTGGTTTAAAGGTGCCCATACACAGGCTGCATGGTACGGTATTCTCTGTTCAGGATATTAGGATACCGTACAATTAATTATACACTCGTTTGGCCATTTTTCTGTTGAGACCTAAATGATCAAAACAGCAGATAATAAAGAAGAGTTGTGGTTCCTCTTGTCTTCATTTTGGCCCACTGATAGGACAGAATATCCTCAATGCACCAAGATCACAGGATTAACTCTTCAAATGGCCCCTCTGACTTGACATATTTTCCCTGGATGGTCAGGTAGTCAAAATCAACTATTCTGCCCAACCAAATATGTGCAGGGCTGCCTTAAACTGAGTTTGCAGCTACTTAAAATGAATGGTTTCTTTTTATTATTTATTTTATGGAGGCAAGGGTAATCATAAAGGCATTATGGCTTGTTTTATGTCTAGTTAGTGCTTGGGTGATTCTCACCGGGAGCAAGCAGTATCGGACAGGACCACACCACGTGACTTATACGGGTGAGCCATAGTTATGAAGTTAGGTGGAAAAAAGACACGTCCATCAAGTTCAACCTTATATGCCAATATATAACCTGCCTAACTGCTAATTGATCCAGTGGAAAGCAAAAAAAAAAAATCCTTCCTGACTCCAAGAGGGCAATCAGACCAGTCCCTGGATCAACTTGTACTAAGAGCTATCTCCCATACCCCTGTATTCCCTCACTTGTACTGAGAGCTATCTCCCATACCCCTGTATTCCCTCACTTGTACTGAGAGCTATCTCCCCTACCCCTGCATTCCCTCACTTGTACTGAGAGCTATCTCCCATACCCCTGTATTCCCTCACTTGTACTGAGAGCTATCTCCCATAACCCTGTATTCCCTCACTTGTACTGAGAGCTATCTCCCATAACCCTGTATTCCCTCACTTGTACTGAGAGCTATCTCCCCTACCCCTGTATTCCCTCACTTGTACTGAGAGTTATCTCCCCTACCCCTGTATTCCCTCACTTGTACTGAGAGCTATCTCCCATACCCCTGTATTCCCTCACTTGTACTGAGAGCTATCTCCCATACCCCTGTATTCCCTCACTTGTACTGAGAGCTATCTCCCCTACCCCTGCATTCCCTCACTTGTACTGAGAGCTATCTCCCATACCCCTGTATTCCCTCACTTGTACTGAGAGCTATCTCCCATAACCCTGTATTCCCTCACTTGTACTGAGAGCTATCTCCCATAACCCTGTATTCCCTCACTTGTACTGAGAGCTATCTCCCATACCCCTGTATTCCCTCACTTGTACTGAGAGCTATCTCCCCTACCCCTGTATTCCCTCACTTGTACTGAGAGTTATCTCCCCTACCCCTGTATTCCCTCACTTGTACTGAGAGCTATCTCCCCTACCCCTGTATTCCCTCACTTGTACTGAGAGCTATCTCCCATACCCCTGTATTCCCTCACTTGTACTGAGAGCTATCTCCCATACCCCTGTATTCCCTCACTTGTACTGAGAGCTATCTCCCATAACCCTGTATTCCCTCACTTGTACTGAGAGCTATCTCCCCTACCCCTGTATTCCCTCACTTGTACTGAGAGCTATCTCCCATACCCCTGTATTCCCTCACTTAGGGCTGGGCGATATACCGTTTAATACCGAATACCGGTGTTTTTTTTTAAAACTATATTCATTTTTCAGATACCGCAATACCGGGGTGTCAGGGTACTCACCCGTGCGGCCCAGTCTCACGCGCCTCTTTGCGCGCGCGTCCCGTTGTCCGCGGGTCAAAGCGTGCACGTCCGTGACGCGCTGACGGCACCGGTTCTGCGCATGCGTGGGGGGTATTTAAAGCTATCAAACGCCTCCTCCTGTGCTATGTTGTCTGCGGCCTTGCCTGGGAAACTAAGGCTGCCTGATATACCTTACGACTTTCTGTTGCTGATCCTTCGCTTGCCTGACTCTGATTTTCAATACTGCAGTAATTATTCTCTAATTTATTAGGAAATGGGGTTAACACCTAATCATGCATGGAAAAAAAAAATACCGTCAAATACCGTGACACCGATATAATTTTGAAAAATACCGTGATATAAATTTTTGGTCATACCGCCCAGCTCTACCCTCACTTGTACTGAGAGCTATCCCCCCCTACCCCTGTATTCCCTCACTTGTACTGAGAGCTATCTCCCCTACCCCTGTATTCCCTCACTTGTACTGAGAGCTATCTCCCCTACCCCTGTATTCCCTCACTTGTACTGAGAGCTATCTCCCCTACCCCTGTATTCCCTCACTTGTACTGAGAGCTATCCCCCCTACCCCTGTATTCCCTCACTTGTACTGAGAGCTATCTCCCCTACCCCTGTATTCCCTCACTTGTACTGAGAGCTATCTCCCCTACCCCTGTATTCCCTCACTTGTACTGAGAGCTATCTCCCCTACCCCTGTATTCCCTCACTTGTACTGAGCGCTATCTCCCCTACCCCTGTATTCCCTCACTTGTACTGAGAGCTATCTCCCCTACCCTGTATTCCCTCACTTGTACTGAGAGCTATCTCCCCTACCCCTGTATTCCCTCACTTGTACTGAGAGCTATCTCCCATACCCCTGTATTCCCTCACTTGTACTGAGAGCTATCTCCCCTACCCCTGTATTCCCTCACTTGTACTGAGAGCTATCTCCCCTACCCCTGTATTCCCTCACTTGTACTGAGAGCTATCTCCCCTACCCCTGTATTCCCTCACTTGCTAAGAAGCTTCACTTCACAGCTCTCACTGTAAAAAATGCTCTCTGAATATTTAGACGGAACCTCCTTTCTTCTAATCGGAATAGGTGCCCTTGTATCCACTGGAAGGACCTACTGGTAAATAAAGCATTAGGTTATTATATGATCCCCTTATATATTTCTACATAAATAAATAAATAAATATATCTCCCCTTAAGCGCCTTGTCTCCAGTGTAAACAGACCCAACTTGCCCAGTTTTTCTTCATAGCTGAGACTTTCCATACCCTTTACCAGCTTAGTTGCCCTTCTCAGGACCCTCTCTAACTCAGTAATGTCCCATTTGAGCACTGGAGACCAGAACTGGACAGCATATTCTAGATGGGGCCTTACCTGCGCTCTGTAAAGGGGAAGAATAACCTCCCGTGAATCTATACCCCTTTTAATACAGCTGAAAACCTTGTTTTCCCTTGCAGCTGCTGCCTGGCATTGCTTGCTACAGCCAAGTTTATTATCTACAAGGACTCCAAGGTCCTTCTCCATTATGGATTTGCCTAGTGCAGTCCCATTAAGGGTATAAGTGGCTTGCATGTTTTTACATCCCAGGTGCATGACCTTACATTTATCCACATTAAATCTCATCTGCCACTAAGCTGCTCAGATTGCCAGTTTGGCAAGATCCCAACACAGAACCCTGAACCCACTAAGAAAACTTACTCCAAGTAGAGAATGTACCATTCTACATGAAACAATTAAAAAAGGGGAAAAGGCTAGGCCTTTTATTAGAGAAGTTTTGGGGTGAATAAGGAATTAAAATATTTTTGTGTTCCTTTCAGATCACTGGGATGAGAACATCAGAAATGTTCATATAACATTGTTTGAACAGTTGGAAAACTGTAGTAGTTCTGGTGGTCAATAATGTGGGAGGGTAGTTTCTTAGGGGGGGGACTAACATATCTTTTTAATAGCCTCTCGTTCTTTGAAAGGATACTGTCATGATTTTTATGGAGTACCGTATATACTCGAGTATAAGCCGATCCGAATATAAGCCGAGGTACCTAATTTTACCTAAGAAAACTGGAAAAATGTATTGACTCAAGTATAAGCCCCTCAATGGTGCAGCATGAAAAGCATCCATATACCGGTATACAAAATCTTTAATCCCATAACTAAATATGGCATTTCTGTATTCTTTAAATACAGTAAATTGCTGTTCTGGATGTCACTTCAATGAATAGAAGGAGTAGAAGGATTTAATTGGCCTGCACAGAGCGCTGACTTTAAGCTAAACTTGATGAATTGGTACACCAATGCGAGTCAGGCCTGATCACCCAATAGCAGTGCCTCTTACGAATGAATGGAAAAAGCAGCAGAAGGGTAAAAGCAGCAGAGGGCAAAAGGCTGTTTTAGCAACAGAGAAAGAGCCAACTTCACATTAATAACCCCGACTCTTTAAAAAACATTTTGGACAGGCAGATATCCACATACTGTGTCATATACTATAGTATGTTAATTACAATAATAATTGAAAGTCTATTTAAAGCCTTATTAGCTTTGTGTACATGTAAAATAAATACTTGCAAATCCAACAAAAACACGTTTTACATACAGTATTTCCACACAGCAATTTTTAATAAGCAGCACACAAATGTTATCATAACTAAGCATTTCAACAGTGTGGAGTAATGAAAAAGGCTCCAGTTAGAGGGAGGTGCCACGGTGCTGCTCTTTGTGTCACTTACTGTGCTCTGCTAGGCTGTTCTGCTGCCGTTGTCCTGCGAACGGCGCTACAGGCGTCCATGGGGGGGGGGTCCAGGGAGGGGGGGCTCGGGTTGTGCTCCTCATGGCCGCGCCGCTCAGTGTGTCCCTATGTGCAGCCGCGCGATGCACATAATGTAGTGCGCACGCCGCGTCCACATTCTGCTTAAGGCCGGCCACGGGGGGGAAGTCCAGGAAGGGGGGGGGCTCGGGGGTGCTCCTCCTGTGCTCCACTGTGTCCCTATGTCCCTGTGCATAATGTCGCGCGCACGCCGCTACATGCTGCTGAAGGCCGGCCGTATTGCATGTACCATATATACCCGAGTATAAGCCGATATTTACTTTTTAAGCACATTTTTAGGGATGAAAAGCTCGGCTTATACTCGAGTATATATGGTACTTTTCATTACTAAATTACACTGTTTACATAGCAAATAATTCACTCTACCGTTTAAAATGTTATTTTTAAACCAACAAATGTATTTTTTAGCTGTAATATTGGTGTGTAGGCGCCATCTCAGTGCATTGTGCCTGAGTCTGAGCTTTCAGAAGGAGCCAGCGCTACACATTAGAACTGCTTTCAGGTAACCTATTGTTTCTCCTACTCCCATGTAACTGGAGGAGTCCCAAGCCAGTCTTGGATTTCTTACTATTGAGTGCTATTCTGATATCTACTGGGAGCTGCTATCTTGCTCCCTTCCCATTGTTGTGCTGATTGGCTGCTGGGAGGGGGGTGATATCACTCCAACTTGCAGCGCAGCAGTAAAGTGTGACTGAAGTTTATTAGAGCACAGGTCACATGGCTGTAGCACCCTGGGAAATGAAGAATATGGCTAGCCCCATGTGTAATTTCAAAATTAAATATAAGAAACCTTCGTTTTTTTAAAAATGGATTTCAATGCAAACTGGTGCGTTTTGAAAACACGTGACAGTATTCCTAGACAGATAAATTTCACGCTTTCTAACAGCAGCAGAAGTGAAAGCTGGATATCTTATCAGTCTTCTTTAGCTTATGCCACTATCCTTGTTGTTACTGAATATTTTTCATTGTATTTATTCCTCCCACACGAGGCAGCAGAAAGCCGCCACTGTGCAAATGCCATAAATAGGCCTCCAAACAACCACCAGCTTTCAAATCACATGGAACAAAGGCATTTGGCTATTGGAGTGCCTAGCTCACTGTACATCAGCATGTCAGGGTCACAACACACATTATATGCTTTATATAGTACATTAGTCATACTCATCCCGTAGAAAGAGAAAATAGATGCCTTTGCATTGACACTTTCCCAGTGGGTCTAGAAGGGGTCAGATAAAAAGTTTTAGGAGTAAATGCAGTCCCTGGCCGGAACATTCTTACACCCAGTTTCAAAAGTAACAAACTTAAGAGTTCTGATCCAAAGTAAGCAGTCAGAAAGAGGTTCAAGGGAAGCCCAAAAGATACAGTGAGAGTAGGTTTTCTGGTAGAGCCCAGGCTGGATGTGTTCAATTTAGACCTATGTACTTTGGGGGGGAGGAAGAATGGATATTGCTGGGGATGGGATCCTATAAGGAGAGGTAAATGCTGGGGTTACTAGATTATTAGGATCTTAGGAAGAAGTGGCATATCTCTTAAAGGCACAAAGGCTTCCTGGTCACTTGATTAAGGACGGGTGCTAAATATTAGTCAGTTTTTCAAGTAAACATTTTACATTGCCTTCAACCACAATTTCCACTGCCACAATCCTTCCCAGATAGTTTTTCTCTCTCCCATTTCTACCATATCATCCATTTGATCTATCATAATATACATTTCCTTGGTTTAAAGGAAAACTTACTTGATACCCCTGGCTGGTGCTCCTGTTAGAGAAAACTGCACTGGGGCGGGGTATATGCGAGTGAGCTGTCCTCTTCCTTCTGTCATTCTTCACAATCCCAGGGCCGACGCATGCAGTTGAGCAACAAAGTTGCTGTTTTACTCTACTGTGCGAAGATCAAAGTAGGAATGCTTGCCCGCATACACCCTGGCCGGTGCAGTTGTCTCTTAACAGGAACACTGGCCGGGGGTTTCAGTTAAGAGATTAAAGTCTCTGGGGGTTGCCCAACATTTTCTACTTTAATAATGGAAAGATAGGCAAGAATTATTTTAATGACAATTTGATCCCGACTTGATGTAAAAGGGATGTAATTTATTACAGGTATGGGACCTATTATCCAGAATGCTAGGAACCTGGGGTTTTCTAGATAAGGGATCTTTCCATAATTTGGATCTCTAAAACATAAGTCTGATAAAAATCATTCAAATATTGAATAAACCCAATAGGGCTGTTCTGCCCCCAATAAGGGGTAATTATATCTTAGTTGGGATCAAGTACAGGTACTGTTTTATTATTACAGAGAAAAGGGAATCATTTAACCATTAAATAAACCCAATAGGGCTGTTCTGCCCCCAATAAGGGGTAATTATATCTTAGTTGGGATCAAGTACAGGTACTGTTTTATTATTACAGAGAAAAGGGAATCATTTAACCATTAAATAAACCCAATAGGATTGTTCTGCCCCCAATAAGGGGTAATTATATCTTAGTTGGGATCAAGTACAGGTACTGTTTTATTATTACAGAGAAAAGGGAATCATTTAACCATTAAATAAACCCAATAGGGCTGTTCTGCCCCCAATAAGGGGTAATTATATCTTAGTTGGGATCAAGTACAGGTACTGTTTTATTATTACAGAGAAAAAGGAAATCATTTTTAAAAAATAGAATTATCTGCTTATAATGGAGTCTATTGGAGATGGCCTTTCCGTAATTTGGAACTTTCTGGATAATGGGTTTCCAGATAAGGGATCCAATACCTGTATTATTATTTATATAGCACCATTAGTTTACGCAGCACAGAATAAAGGGGTTCAAAAGACAGAACGGTAAACGTGTTCACAAAAAATCGGTTACAGTTACATTGGATGAGGATTGGAGACACTAGGGGGAGGACCCTGCTCGCAAGAGCTTACATTCTAAAAGGGAGGGCAGCTGAGACATAAGGTCAGGGTAACTAGCCTGGCATTAGAGCTCATGTAGGTGTGTAAAGTAACAGTGAGTGCAGAGTGAGAGGTGAAATTTATGGGAAGATTAGGGGGTGCTCAGTGGGTAATCTCATTTCTGAGGGTTATATGAAAAGGTGAATTTTAAGAGACTGTTTGAAGGCTTGGAGAGTCTGGTAGTGCCTAATGGGACGGGGAAGAGTGTTCCAGAGGATGGGTGCAACTCGTAAGAAGTCCTGGATGCGAGAGTGAGAGGAGGTGATGAGTGAGGAGGAGAGAAGGTCATGTGTAGAGGGAAGGTTACGTCTGGGGGTGTACTTGGGGACTAGGGTGGTTAAATAGAGTGGTGCGGCACCAGTAAGTGCTTTGTAGGTGAGTACGAGAATCTTGAACTGAATCCTGTACGTGACAGGTAGCCAGTGCAAGGATTGGCAGAGAGGGGCGGCATTTGTGGAGCGGGAGGAGAGGTGTATGAGTCTGGCAGCACTGTTCATGATGGATTGGGGTCAGTTTAGACAGGGGATGCCTACAGAGCAGTGAGTTGCAGTAGTCTAAGCGGGATATGACAAGGGCGTGGATGAGAATTTTTCCAGCCTCATGAGTGAGGAAAGGTTGAATGCGTGCAATGTTTTTGAGGTCAAACCAGCAGGATTTAGAGTGTTTGAATGTGGGGAATGAAAGACAGAGCAGAGTCTAGACATTGAGCTTGTAGATCTGGAGTTATATTAATATTTTCCACGCAGACAGCGATGTCAGGCAGGGAAACAGAGTTGGAAGGTGGGAAGATGACCAGCTCGGTTTTTTCCATGTTGATTTTTAGGTGACGAGAGGACTTGAATGCAGAAATTGCAGGTAGACAGTCGGAGACGCGAGCTAGGAGTGAGGACAGGTCTAGGGAAGAGAGGTAGATTTGGGTATCGTCTGCATATAAATGATAGTGAAATATAAAAGAGCTGATTAGTTGACCCAGACCAGTGGTGTAGATTGAAAATAAAAGGGGTCCAAGAACAGAGCCTTGAGGTACCCCAACTGAGAGAGGCTGAGGAGTGGAGGTGGAGGCTGAATGGGAGACACTGAAGGATCGGTTGGAAAGATAGGAGAAGATCAAAGATAGAGCCTTATCTTGAATCCCCAGTGAGGATAGAATATGGAGCAAGAGAGAATGGTCGACAGTGTCAAAAGCTGCAAAAAGGTCAAGTAGGATTAAGAGAGAGTAGTGGCCCTTTGCTTTGGCAGGGACTAAGTCATTCGCTACTTTAGTGAGGGCAGTTTCTGTAGAGTGGTGGGGGCGGAAGCCAGACTAAAGTGAGTCAAATCGGGAGTTAGATAGATATATTAAAGTAAAACATCTTAGCAGCTCATACTTAAACTAGCAGATATATATAGAGAAAAACCTCTGTTTTATAGGATGTATACGTTCTTTTCAGAAATGTCCTTGTTTTACTAAAAACTGACAGTGGGAAAATACAAATCTCGAGAAGGGTGACAAACCATGATCAGATGGCCGTGACATTCCTCTTGCAGAGAGTTTAGCAAGCCATTAGGAAGAAACTAGAATGCAACCTGAAGTTAAACCTTCATTTGCCTTGAATCCCAGATCTACAGTGTCAGAATTTGTTGTGGCATGGCTGTCTTCATTGAACGTCGTGGTCAGTAGGCGTTACAGTAGTCGACTAGTATGTCGTAAATAGCTAGTGACTGTTCTGTGATTCTTCATACATTAGACCCAACACGCACCCTCTCCATTAAAGACAGGGAAAGTGATAAAAGCAATATCAGCGAATCAGCAGAATTCCCATTAAACATTCACCCAGTTATTGGGCTTATTAACATTTCAGATGAGTCTACTGCAGTCCCTTTTCTGCAGGTGATCTTCTAGTTATAATTCCAGGTATACTGGAGAACCAACACCATTATCGGCCCAGATAAATTTTGTGCATTGTGCCACCACCTTCTCCAATGCCGTAGGTACCCCCTGCATTGATTCAAGCTGGGAGAATGCACCACATAGAAAATCTCAAAAGCTCTAATATCACAAGAAAACTTTCCTTACACATTTTACATGCACAGGAACACATCAGTAAGAACAAACTGGTTTCTTATTTTTGGTGTTGTTCCTCCTATAAGTTTACTCCATCTTTTGAAAACAGCGGGGAAGAGGCCCTTTGGCCGCGGATCCTTTTCATCATAAAGCATTAAAGTGAGTTACGGTGCCAGAGGATAGCTCAGCATTATTAGGGATTCGTGGAATGGATTTCACAGATCACAGCCAAAATAGTTGCTCTTTTAATCTATTCTGTGGTCATTGTTTTAGGATTCAAACCTGCCTATCGGATTAAATACACTAAGGGCCAGATTTAAGATTGCTGGAATCTACAGGTTTGATCAATCAAATGAAGCCCCATTTGAGTTTAACTCACTAGTTTCCCCAAATAGGTTTTAACTGAAAGAATTTAGCACCTAAAAGCGTACAAGGTTTTTCTTATTTACAAAAGCCCGTTTTAGGAAATTGCCAGCCTTTTTTTCTACTTGAAAAACAGTGTGAATTAGCAAACTCTTGAGGGGTTTCCTTTGTGATTGAGCACCTACTAAACTGGCCCTAAGTCCAAAGTTAAACCTCACACCTACTCACTGGCCCTTCAAATTAAAGCATTCTGTCTGAACAGGCATGAATATTGGCCTGTATGTGAAGGGGGAATAAGGGAAAACAAATGCTATAGTAACAAGTGTTAAGTGCAGAGACACCTTTCCCTCAGATTTAGTTTCCGTACTTCATCCACTTGTCTTACATAAGGCCTATGACATGGGTCATTTCACCAGTGTTGCTCTTCAGTAGAAAACAGTGATCGTCAACATATCCATATATGCCTAATTTTAGGCCATGTGTGCCAGTCAGAAAGTAATCTTTAGCATAAGCCAATTAGGATTTGGTATTTGCCCAAATCCCTTGGGATAGATTCTGGGGTTTGGCCGAACACGAAAAACTGGGTTTGGTGCATCCCTAGTAATCTCCAGTGTGCCAATATGGGAATAGCAGTGCAAGACAAAAGGCAGGTTGCTATTATTATTTATTTATAAAGCAATCAATAACCAATACAAGAGGTAAAGAGAGCCCTGCCCAAAAGAGCTTACAATCTACAAGGAGAAAGGGTTGAGACACAAGGGGGGGAATTCACAAAAGTGGTGATATTCCGACAAAATAAAAGTGGAGATAGATTTGTCGGATTTTCCACCTAATTCACAAACCTCTATCTCCACTTTTGTGAATTTGTCTTTTAAACAGACAGTTTTCAGATTTTGTCATTTTCCCGACATTTTTTTTATGAATTTGCCTTTAGCTTAGTAAATCTGTCGGTGCCATCAAACCCAGTCCCACAGCTACAGGAGCCTCGGGCGAAGCAGCAGGATTTTGCATTTCATATGCCATTTCACTTTGGGGCATTTCCTGAGGGGTAATTTTAATTTGCCCAGGGAAATTATACATCATTTTTTCAGGACAATGTGGGCTTTCTAATGTTTTCTATAGTTCTGTGTAATTCCACTTCTGTAACAAGATTTAAGGGTCTAAATACCTTCTTGCCCGGTGAAATAAGGTCCAACAGGACTAGGGCCCACTGGGTTTTTATCCAGTGCCCTGTTGGGCCAGTCCAACCCTGTACCCCAATATCCCAGATTGGGTGCCAGTGTGTGTGTATGTGCCACCAAGATGGCAGCTGGGAACAGGTGGGGGGCAATGCTGTCAGGCAGTTCTGTAGTTCTGGACATGCTATGGGGGCACAGATAAGCTGGGGCAAATGTCAGTGACGTGATTAAAGAGGGGGCACTGCTGCTAAAACTAAAAATTTGCCTGGGAGGCTTTACTTTTCCTTTTAATAAAAATGTTTACAATATATTCACACAAAATGTTATTATTGCCTCACTGATTAAGCTAAAACTGGCATAATCATGCAAATGTGAGGTAAAAACTTTTTATATAAAAGATATAAATTAAACTTTTTTAAATCAGTGTTTTACTTGTTTATAAAATGTTAATGAGGCTTTCTGCCCCTATTGTTCTAGGGTTAGACAGAGACTTGCCCCCTAACAATAGGCTGCTAATCCCCATTAATATGTTACTGACCCCCCAATGGGGCCCCTACCTTAGGTGTGAAATGGAGACTGGGGGAAACAAAACAAAACAGCAGAGCTTAGAATTGGTCTGACAGTTACACTGAGCTTTACTCCATTTTGAAAAATATCGGAAAAAATGTCGTTAAAACGACAAATTCACAAAAGTGTCTGTAAACTGTCTCTTTCACCAAAAACAGAAAAGTGGTGGTTGAGTCGGAATTTAGGTGGATTTCTGTTTGTGAATCTGGAGAAAGTGTTTTCCACCACTTTTACTCCAAAAAAGGGCTAACTCCATTTTTGTGAATTCCCCCCAAGGAGTGGGAATGACCAGAGTTGTGGCACAGGGTATTGCTAAACTAGATTAGGGTAAGCTTCTCTAAATTAATGCGTTTTTAGAGATCTCTTGAAGGCAGAGAGATTGGGAGAAAGTCTGATAGTTTGTGGGAGCGAATTCCAGAGAAGGGGGGCAGCCCTTGCAAAGTCTTGAATGCGAGTGTGTGAGGAGGGAATGAGAGAGGAGTTGAGGAGCAGGTCAGTAGAGGAGCGTAACAAGCGGGTTGGATGGTACCTAGAGATGAGTTCAGAGATGTAGGGTGGGGCAGAGTTATGAACTGCTTTGAATGTGAGAGTCATTGGTTTGAATTTTATCCTGGATGGTAGGGGAAGCCAGTGCAGGGATTGGCAGAGCGGCACGGCAGAGGAGGAGCGGTTGGAGAGGTGTATGAGACGGGCAGCAGTATTCATTATGGACTGGAGAGGGGACAGTCTTTGGAGGGGAAGGCCAATTAATAGGGAGTTACAGTAGTCCAGGCGAGATATTATAAGAGTGAATCAGAATTTTGGCAGCATCTTGGGTGATAAATGATCGTATTTTGGAAATATTTCTTAGGTGAAAGTGACATGATTTGATAAGTGATTGGATATGAGGAGTGAAGAATCAAGGAGGGCAAAATCAAGGATAACCCCAAGGCACTGGCCTGGGAAGATGGGGTGATGGAAGAATTGTTAACCGTTATAGATACCTCGGGAACAATGTGGGCATTGCATGGGAGAAAAAGAACCAGTTCAGTCTGAGAGAGGTTTAATTTAAGTTAACGTTGGGACATCCAAGTGGAGATAGCGGACAGACAGGAAGAGACACGAGTTAGACGCTCTGGGTTGAGATCAGGAGAGGAAAGATAGATCTGAGCATCATCAGCATAGAGGTGGTACTGAAAGCAGAAAGAATTGATTAATTTGCCAAGCGAGGAGGTATAGAAAGAAAATAGTAAGGGGCCCAGGACAGAGCCTTGAGGAACCCCAACAGAAAGAGGCAAGGGAGAAGATGATTCACTGAAGGATTGATCTGAGAGATAAGATGAAAACCAGGATAAGGCAGTGTCAAAGACCAAGAGAGCGGAGAATCTGGAGGAGAAGAGGGTGATCCAGTGTCAAAAGCAGCAGAGAGATTGAGAAGTATTAGTAGCGTTTGTTAGTCAGGTTAGAGCAGTTTCGGTGGAGTGTTGTTGTCTAAAACCAGATTGTAGGGGATCCAGGAGGTTATTGGCAGAGAGGAATAGTGTCAGTCAGTTGTAAACTAGGCGCTCAAGCAGTTTGGAGATGAATGGGAGCAGAGATAGGTCGGAGGTTAGTAGGATTGGAGGGATCAAGGGAGGGTTTTTTCAGAATAGGGGTTACAATTGCATGTTTCAGTTGGGAGGGAAAGATTCCAGTAGAGAGCGAGAGATTGAATAAATGAGTTAAAGATTTGATGAGACAGGGGTTGGCATTGCATAAAAGTTTAGTAGGAATGGGATCAAGCAGGCAGGTAGTAAGGTGAGAGGAAACCAAAAGTTTTGAGACTTCCTTCAGTGACTTCAGTCACTGGGGAGAAGGAGCCAAGAAGAGACTGGGTAGCATGTAGGGAGGGAGGGGAATGGTTATGGGGATTAAGTTGTGCTATGGCTATAATTGTATATACATTCCCAACTAAGTGTTTCTACACCCTTTAACAATTGGCCTATTGCAAAGTTTGTCTGTATCAGGGTGCCTTGCCCTTGAACTGGCCCCAAATTATTATACGCCACTACTGGAGATCACATCGAATAGACTAGATTCCCAAACTATTTTTGCCTAAATCTTTAATGAAACTCCATGCAAGCAGAATACACTTCCAAGAAAGTTTATTAAATTGAGTGACTTAGTACTCAACACACCTTGTACACAATATCGTAAGCATAATCGTGTATTTACAGAAACTCGACACATGGGGTCTAGGTGCAGTGGCAAAGCTGTGGTCTGGGATGAATCCAGATATAAATCAGAACGTACTATTAAATGATAAATTATGCTGGTCATATGATCTGGTATGATCGATGGTGATACTGGACTTGAGTTTCATTAAACGAACATCTACGATTATAGCATCATGGTTATCAATTCAATACATAATGTGTAGCCCTTTCGGTAGTAGGAGCCATGTGCCACTCCCATGCCCACTCTTCAGTCACGTCGCCAACTTGGTGTCGAGTCAGTTTCTGGGGAAGGAAAAATAAAGATCCTGAAGTTTGTTCAAGTGTCAGTTTAAGCAGCTCTTTGTTTGGAAGCCTTGTGGCCAAGTGCCACCAACAACCTTGTTACAAGAAAACTTTTGCTAGCAACCAAAACAGCCGTAGATACCAGAGAAGCCAGGCTCACTAAAACACGGATATGGCTTTCCTACATAGGAATGAGTGCACACAATATGATGGGACCACAGATGTGCAATAATAATAGCACTAGGGTTGTCATTTCAAATTGCTGCTGTGTTCTCTTGTAATAGTCACCTTTATGTACTCCTGAGAAACAGTCTATGTGTGCACTTTAAAATGCGATGGGTATTAGACTTTGGATAATTTTGGATTATAGAACAAGTTTCTTTCCAGTGGAAACGGACAATTCTTAAGTGCAGAATTCTCAGTTCTTTACACTGCACAAGAATGCAGGACGAAATTAATACATACCTTAAGACAAAACGCCAGGAGGAATAGGTATCAAGTGCCAGTTCTTGCTGCAGACTTCCTTCCACGGGAAAGCTACAGGATTAAATGTGGATATTTTATTTAGATACATAATTTAGAGCCAAGTTGTCCATGGCATACAGCGCAGCTATTTATCAAAACAAAGCAAACAATGCTAGGCCCTTTACTTCCCACCCACGGCTATACCCCATGATGCCTTGGGCAAAGTATACACATTTTCAACAGTGGGGAGTAACACCAGGGATACACATCAAATACCAGGGTAACAATCCACCACTACCATACTGAGCCAAGCACGTGCCAATTTCTCTTAATACTTTAGCCAGTTTTAAAAAAAGTAAAATTTACAAGTAAAAATTCCGAGTCAGTTTTAAACATTTGTAGTAAAAAGACAAAACTGGTCACTGGATGGGAGGAGAAGATAATCGTTCAGGGTGAAGACACACAGAGCTACTAGTAGCAGCTACTTCTTCATGGCTACTAAACTCCAGAAAATACCGTCATAAGACTACACTGAGAATCCCGCTGCTAAAACACATGTAGACACAATCAGTAAGCGTTCAGTATTGTCTATTTTAGTAGCCACAAGTAGCTGTTACTAGTAGCTCTGCGTCTTCACCCTAAACCTACTGTGCAAGGCAACAAAGGAACAGATTCACGGATTAATATATTTATAATCTTGCAGCCTGCACAACAAAGACATGACAATGTGCTTCACATATTGTTGACCACTGATGGATAAATTATTTGTTAAAACAATCTTTTTGCAGGGTGGCGACAGTCTGCCTGTGTATGGCCAGCTTTACCCCCTTCCCCCCACAGAGAAGGCAGTATGTTACATTCCTCTGCCCCAAATGTAGATTAACAAACTGAATACATTAGTAATACCTTACCCAGTTTGAAGATTTTCAATTCAGATCAAGCACGGTCTTATAGACTCTTCCTGTCATCATTATCACCCCTGAAAAATCAGATGAAATTCATATCATCCTGCAGCTGAAACTGGGGAAGGCAGCTGGTTAGGAAATAAAAGCTCTCCTTACCTATACTGAGGGCCCTTGCTTTTAGGTCTCTGTGCTAGACCTATTGGCTTTTGGTCACACCTTTAGTAGCTATCATTCTAGTAGACTCCAAAAGATGTTGCACTCTTGCTAGACTGTCTTCGTTATTTCAGCTGTAACTAGCCTTGAGAAGCTGCTCACTATCAGCAAAGTAAATGCTGCTTTCACTTCTCAGGAACCCGAAGCTGTTGCTGCTTTGTTACTCCTTTATAAAGGCTGACTGGGTCCATACAGTAAAGGCTGCAGAAGTCCTGTGCTAGAGAAGTCTCATTTAATCCACTTATCTATAAAAGGTTACATCTCAGTTTCTTTATCATTAACATTGAGGTGTACACAAACATCTGGTTTGTCCATAAACCCTACAACCAGGATGTTTATAAAGTCTTTATAAGTACATGCAAAATTGGCTTGCCAGTGATTTGATACGCCACATACGGACCTATGTTACCTTGCATTTCAGGCTTTGAAACATTTCTCGGGCAACCTTTACCTCTATAAAAGATGCCCTTGGTTTAGAGGACAGCCACTTATTTAAGTTTTCTACAAACTATATTAATTGGAATGTTGAAAGCAATTATTTGTTTCAATGGCTTTCTGGATCAGGGCTTACTTTTGACTAGGTTACATCAACCAGCAATCATGGTGTGAATGTCCAAATTCCAGAGAGCAATTCCCTTTTATAGAAATAAGTGCCTTGAGCCTGTGGTCATAAACCTGTAACACTTCACAGTTATGTAAAGGGGAAGTACAGCCACCATTGCTAGATTTCAACCCCCTTAGGTGTGCGGTTCTTTACACAATTGAGCATAGCTGTCCCGACAAAGTGCCAGGGACACTTGCAGTTAGCAATAAACGCCCAACTTAAACACATTTACAGATTAGTTCCTGTACTTTGTTATACAGTTTTCAGTATTGTCTCCCAGATCCCAGCTGCTTGTTGGCCACAAAACTTCAAAATCCAAGTGACAAGAAAAACTGAACCAATCATGTTGAAAAGCCCCAGGGATAAAATAACTAATTTTAATAATTCTATTAGGAAGTTTCCATGGTCTGTTGAACGCTGACAAATCTGACACCTTGTGGGAAGCTGCTGCAAAAATGAAAAGTGGCACAGAACATGGAGAATAATGTCATTGAAGAAGCCATTTATACACTCTTTCAAACTCTTAAGCCATCAGCACAACAGATGTAATAAAGCTGCAGAGCTTAAAGAGGTAGTTCACCTTAAAACTAAACTTTGTATGACGCAGAGTCATATTATGAGACTTATTTGTTCTGCAGCTCTCCTGTTTGAAAGTTCAGCGGCTATCTTGTTGCAAGGGTCCAATTTACCCTAGCAACCAGGTAGTGGTGGTTTGAACAAGACACTGAAGATGAATAGGAAAGGCCTGAATATATTAAAATCAAAGGCTCACAAAGCAAGTCTTTTTAACTGTCATTTTAAAACTGAAGTGGCAGATAATTCCAAAGTTGCAAAAAAAAAAAAACCCCACAAAGCCTAACTGGAGCACTGTTTAGAACAGGTCATTTTATAACTAAACGTTAACTTAAGTTGAATAACCCCCTTTAAAGTCTGCTATTAGAAACTAACAATCAATTGCTTAAAACAAGTCTGTATAAAGATCTCAATTATGCCAATCAAATACAACGACTTGTGTGGCCAATCAGGACCTCCAAACCATTACTGGATATCAACATTCATGAAAAAGGGCCACTAAGCCCAATAAAACAGAAAACATGAATGTGAGGTTGCCAATTCCTTACAGAATTTAAGGCAACAAAACTCCAAAATCTAAAGCATTACTACAGCTATTCCAGGGAGCGCAGGAACGTACACTATTTGGGTGCAGCATTTGCTACAGGCCTACTACTGTATGACATCCGATATACAGGCAGCGTTTAATGGACATCAGACATCTGGTTGACCTGAGCAATTCAGATTAAAAAAAATGGTATACTAGAACACCATTAAATTTTCCTTTATGGGTAACTGCTACATTTGTAGCTGAGCACAAGGGACAAATGCTCCAAATTCAGAAGATGAACAGCACTGTTTTTGCTGGAAATGCCCAAGGGCACATTTTCATGCAATAGCTGCACCAGGTACGTTTAACAGTGTGAATTCAAAATATATTGTCTACTACCCCAACCCAAGAGGCATATAACCCACCAGTATTAAACACATCCCGCCAACCCTTACCAATTACATTTCTAAACTCAATCAAATCAAGCAAAATCTATTCTTGCTTTCCATCAGTTTATTTGATGTTGACAATGATATCCAATGCTTACAAATATTTCTGTAAGCTCCGTTACCTTCAGAACAAAAACATCCTTGCCAAAAGCACTTCAACAAGAGTGCGATTTTACAGAATCTTTACATTATAGTAAAGTCTGACATATTACTTCCACATCTCCGCTAGCACAAAATGAAATATTTTCTCATTATGCCAGGCATGACAACAGTTAAAAGAAGCCAATTTCAGCCATTTAAAAAGGAAAGGACCTATTTGGCATGCCAAGTAATGCTTTGAAGTGTGACATTTCACATTTCCAATTAAAATGGCAAAAGGACATTTACAAAGACAAAGAAATGAGCTCTTACAGGAATCAAGCAAGCTCACAGATTCAATCTAGTTTATTAGGTCAACATATGAGTAAGGGGATCTAATGACAAGTACAACATTCATATGGAGCTCACCAAAGTCCCACATTAGCCTGCTTACAGCTTTTAACCAAAGAGGCACAAGATTCTAAATACAAAACAATCAAGCAAACAAGAGTTTTGCTCCTACGCGTCATGGACAGTGCTAGAGTTGAAACTAACTGAAACAAAGGAAATAAGCCACCTTAATGTGCATGTTAGTACACATTTCACTTTGTGATGAGCCCTAATAGATTTTGGTGAAAGATTGCCTTTTTCTTGATAGCCAATATAATCTCACTGGCAACTAAATTTACTAGCATCAGATTTTGAGGCAGCAAACATGGTGTACCATGGCCATTACCAGCAATATATTCATTGGAAACAAGCTGAATCTAAACCTACAAAAGTGTTCTTAATGAGAGAAATAACTCCCATTATCTTGTTTAGGCATGAAATCCCCTTTAATCAATTACTGTTCAGCAGTAGCCACTGATTGTGAGGTTAAACTAGCGAATCTTTGCAACAGCTTATATTACAAAAAAGGCCTGTTTGAAAACTGGCATTGAATTTCTTTGAATTGCACTTTAAATTCTCTCAGTAGTAGGGGATACTTAAGAAAGTCTGACACTAACTCCATTAGGAATAAAAGAAAGCATGTTTATTTTGTTGGGCAATGCTTTATGCCCTGACAAGTGAGAAAACACTGTACTACACAAGTTTAAAAGTTAAAAAGTCCTTAATTCTTTATTCCTGGTACCACTAACACAATTTACAGGGCAGTTATACCTGATGTAATGGGGAATATGGGTGACGAACTAGAAAAAAAAAAACCTCAGGAATGTACATCTAAATCAACACTACATTGCATTAATCATCAGCTGCACTTTTAGCAAACTGAGGCTATGACAGTCCTGAACAAGAAATGCCTCCTGTTTAAGCTGCAGTAACTTTTCTGCCTATGGATCATCGCTGCTCCTGTGGTAGATTTTACTGTTCCTCTAATGCATGGACGACTGTCTCAAAGTAACCTGCAGCTTTCCTGACAACTCCTCGCTCTCTTGCTAAGAACTGTAGCCTGTTGAATGATATAGGACAAGAGAAGGATTACTCATCTGAACCATTAACTGACTCAACAGCACAAACAAGACATCAATACATACAATACCTTTTCTGTTGGGAGCCTTAAAACCTTCTGCCCCCATAACTTCCACCACCTCCTCCGCCGCCGCCACCTCCACCAGATCCATATCCGCCTGCAAAAAAACGCAATTATGTTACAGTGAATTCAAAATAAATACGAATCTTTATAATAGCTATGTACATTGTACATACCACCATAGGGACCGCTGCCACTTCCTCCTGAGCTCCTTCCACTGAAGCTGCCACCTTTCATGGGACCATAGTTTGATTGTTGCTGTCCTCCATAGTTTCCAAAGTCATTATAGTTTCCTAAATTGCAATGTTACAAAATCATTTACAGTTCCAAAAAGTTGAATAGTCCGCACTAATAGTACAAAGCTATAAGTCACTGTTTCTTCCAAATTTTAAAGGTGGTTTTAAAGCCACCTGGTCTAAGAGACCAAGTTGTATGGTTTCCAGTTAGCCAATTTCAATATGGGCAACATGGCTTTATAAATAAGAGGTCACCGTTAAGAAAAAAAAAAATGTAGTTATACTAAATACAGTTAAAGTGGACGTGCAGCTTAATAATCAGCAGCTCACTCTTAAGGCATGCTACTCTGTTCAAACATTTGGTCAAGGATATATAAACATATTTGTATAATGTTTAGTGAGTTCCTGCACCTAATGTGCACCACATACGTAGCCCTTTATTCTTGGAGAACATCTCCAACTGCAAATAAGCATTAAACCCAAGACAAACTATCAGGATGCCTGATGTTGCCAATCTAAAGGAGGCCCATAGAGGCAGATTTAGGATGCCGATTTGGGTACCTTTTTTGTTATTGGAGGATTTAAGTAATGTTTTTGGTGGAAAAAAAAGCCTGCACGGGGAGACAATTTTCAGTATACCACTGCCTACTTCATAAAATTTCCATTTAAAAGGGGTGGTTCACCTTTACTTTATTAACTTTTAAAATGTTATGGCCAATTCTAAACAACTTTTCAACTGGTTCTCATTTTTTTTTTTTACAGCTTCCTAATTATGTGCCTTCTAACCCTTTCCAACTTTCAAATGGGGGTCACTGACCCCAGCAGCCAAAAACCCAACTGCTCTGTGAGGCTAGTTTTATTGTTAAGTTTTTTCCCCTCACTTATTTTTCTATTCGGGCCCTCTCCTATATCAGTCTCAGAAACTACTTTGTTTGCTAAAGAAAATTTGAACTATAGCAACCAGATAACTGCTGATATTCCAAACTGGAGAGCTGCTGAACAAAGTGAAATAGTTAACCCACAAAAAAAAAATTTAAACCAATTGCAAATTGTCTCAGATTACACTCTACGCTATTCTAAAATTTAACTCAAAGATGAATAACGCCTTTAAGCATAAGTAAAACTACAATCTTATAATTGGAGCTAACTACTAGAACATACCACCGCCAAAGTTTCCGCCTTCATTGTAGCCATCATATCCTCCTCCTCCTCCTCCACTGCCGCCACCACCATATCCACCACCTTGGTTTCCATAGCCTGGGCTGCCTCCATAACCTCTGCCACCATAGCCAGGACCACCTCCATAATTACCACCTGGAAAAAAAAAGTGTTCACAAGTCTGTTTTAAACTTGAGTCCAATGAGCAGTACAGCAGTCTACACATATCTAGACAGTGTCTTACCTTCTCCACCAAATCCATTGTAGCCGCCATCACCACCACTGCCATAACCACCACCTCGTCCTCCACCACCACCACCACCATAGCCACCTGGAGGAGAAAAAGTATAGAAAATATATATATAATTTTTTTTTTTTTTTTTTTTTTAACAGGCCAGCACATACGAGATACAGGAGTATTTACTTGTTAAAACACAGTATAGGCAATAGACGTACCTCTGTTGCCAAATCCACCACCTCGGCCAAAGTTTCCACCACCACCTCCACCACCGCCATAGTTTCCGCCTCGGCCCATGAAATTACTTCCTCCTCCACCACGACCTAGAAAGTTTTAGTTACATTTAGAAACATAAAGCCAAAAAGATCACAAATGAGTTAATGTAAAACGGATCAACTTACCTCTTTGGGCGCTGGCTGTCTGCATTTCTTGTTTGGAAAGAGCCTTTTTCACTTCACAATTGTGCCCATTGATTGTGTGGTATTTCTGAACTAAAAGAGGAAAAATGCATTTTTACCACAAAAGCATATAAATACACAAAATATAAAAAATAAACAGAAAAGCAGCCTACAAATACCTTTAATTTTAAGTGCACCCAATACAACCTTCCCTTTAATAACTTTAAAGGAAAACTGCCATCTGCGCTAAACACTTCTATTTAACAGACCATGAAGACATGCAATGAATTTGCCCTGCTTACAAGAAAATGTAATCTGGTTCACCTTCTTGCAATCACCTGTTTCAGAGCACTCTAAGTCTTTTCAGATATCTAGAACTCTGCTAAGCTAAATTTGCTTAAAATATATCAATTAGGCATCCTAAAAACTTTAGAACGTAGCATACAACAGTAGCCCTAAGTCACAGCTGAATTCTCAAAGAACAGCAATAATTACCACAAAAAGCTTTTTACAAAAGCCTTGATGAGCTTTTTAATTCAGCAAATGATATTTTCCTTGAAATGACCATCAAGGACACTTACCAACGATTTTGTCAACTGTGTCATGATCATCAAAAGTAACAAATGCAAATCCTCTTTTCTTCCCACTTTGCCGGTCTTCCATAACTTCAATGGTTTCAATCTTGCCATAACTCTGGAAGTAGTCACGCAAGTGGTATTCTTCTGTATCTTCTTTGATTCCGCCCACAAATATTTTCTTTACTGTTAGATGTGCGCCAGGTCTTGCAGAATCCTAATAAGAAACAGTAAAAAGTGAGTCTTCATAAAAACACAAACAGAAAAACCAACAAACATTTAAGGCAAAATAGACTTACTTCTCTGGAAACTGCCCTTTTAGGTTCAACGACACGGCCATCAACTTTGTGTGGTCTTGCAGACATAGCAGCATCTACTTCCTCTACGCATGAGTAGGTAACAAACCCAAAGCCCCTGGAACGCTTTGTCTGTGGATCTCTCATAACCTGAAAAATGAAGGGCAGCATACATTTTAATACAGAAGCAATGACAGTATCAAACTATCAGAAATGTTAAATTATGGGCTGCTGCCAAAGTTTTGCAGAACTTGTTCTCTAATCTTCCAGGGTTAGATATTTACATATATACCCCCCTACACAACAATCCCCAAGAAAAACCAAGGCAGATCTTGAAACAGACAAATTCTGATTTGAAATGCAGATATAGTATGTTGAACTACATAAGGCAGCATGCAACCTTACTGATATCCAAAGTACAGGCAAACAAGAGTTTATAGTTAAGTGTCAATGTAGTTTTGTTAACATGGGTATAAAGGTCATGAAACTGAGCAATCATAGTAAAAATAACTTACAACACAGTCTGTGAGCTTTCCCCATTGTTCAAAATGCTCCCTCAAGCTGTCATCTGTTGTCTCAAAGCTCAGGCCGCCAATAAACAGCTTTCTTAGCTGTTCGGGTTCCTTTGGTTCGTGTCCCTATACAAAAAAGAAAAATGTTAAGAACTATGGTTTTACAACAACTAACCTAATTTGCTGGCAAACCTTAATACACTGACAGTTTGGGCACTCATACAAAATCTCAACGAGCTCTGAATAAAAACCTGACTTTAATCACTTACAAATGAACAGCATTTAATATTGTTTTGTACACTGATAAGGAAAACCCCAGATACGTCTGTAGACAAACATGGTCTGAGGCTTAACCTGTCAATAGGAAAGTCTTCTAATTTTAACTACTAATCTCCTTTAAATGGGCGGTATACCCTGTGTTCCTAACTTAGCCCAATAGGGGTTGTGCTGAACATGCTATTTCGCTATTGCTTATTTGTTGAATGACATGTCAAAAAATTAAAGTAAAGTCATGTTCTTCTATGCCCTTAGAAGCAATGCTACAAGATAAGTAGCAGCTAAATATACAAAGAATGCAAGTCAAAGGAAAGGGACGGGGTTGTTTATACAGAAGCTTCACAGTAGACTGTCAATATGGTTTTAAGCAGCTCATACAAACCAGGAAGATGGAATGGAGCTTACTTTCAAAACAATTTTATCCAATGTTTAATAGAGCTGAGAAGTCACCCATGCAAAACAGAGTATATCCCATCTGTTTTCACACTGAAGTATGTCAAATCAAATAACTCAGGGGTTCTCAATCTGTGGGTCGCGAACCCTTTGGGGGTCGAATCACCCTTTCACAGGGGTCGCCTAAGACCACAGGAAAACACATTTTTTATGGTCTTAGGAATAATTTCATGGTTGGGGGTCACCACAACATGAGGAACTGTATTAAAGGGTCGCGGCATTAGGAAGGTTGAGAACCACTGAAATAACTAGTACAGGTATAGGACCCGTTATCCAGAATGCTCAGGACCAAGAGTATTCCAGATAAGGGGTCTTTCCGTAATTTGGATCTCCATACCTTAAGTCTACCGAAGAATCAATAAAACATTAATTCAACCCAACAGGACTGTTTTGCCTCCAACAAGGATTATTTCAATCTTAGTTGGGATCAATTACAATGTACTGTTTTATTATTACAGAGAAAAAAAGAAATCAGTTTTAAAATTTCCGATTTGATTAAAACGGAGTCTGTGGAAGATGGGCATTCTGTAATTCTGAGCTTTCTGGATAACGGGATTCCGGATAAGGAATCCCATACCTATAATATAAGTGGATATTGCATGCTTAGCAATTGCTAGTTGCCCATTTCAACATGCATCGTAATGTTGCCACTTCTTGAAAGGTTCGTTTGTATATTTGAACTTGTGCCTTGTATTGGCATCCCTTTGATCTGCAAAGTGCTGTGGGAGACTATGGCATTATATAAAGAAGTATTGGCCAAATATTGCCATACATTTTTCACTGTCCTTCAATTATGACACAACTGCATAAGGGCCAAACAAAGAATGGAGGCTACAATAAATTTTCAGAAAGCATCAACACTAAATATAGTTTATGTAGAATGAATACCTGATCGTCTGTGGAAGGCCAGTGGTCCTAAAACAAAACAAAAATTCCCATTACAAGTCAGCTGATACAAGGATTGAGCATAGATTTGCTTTATCATGAACAAAAATTAAGATACTGTGAGCAAATCTCATCTTGGCCATGCCGTGCAAAAATGCCTTTAAATGCAGATTCCCAACTAACAGGTGTATCACACACACCTGAAGTCAGCAGAAATATACAGCCTCCCAGGTTCTAAACTACAAACCCCCAGCATGCAATGGGCTGCAGTTTAGCAGCAGGTAGGAGTCAGCAGAAATATACAGCCTCCCAGGTTCTAAACTACAACCCCCAGCATGCAATGGGCTGCAGTTTAGCAGCAGGTAGGAGTCAGCAGAAATATACAGCCTCCCAGGTTCTAAACTACAACCCCCAGCATGCAATGGGCTGCAGTTTAGCAGCAGGTAGGAGTCAGCAGAAATATACAGCCTCCCAGGTTCTAAACTACAACCCCCAGCATGCAATGGGCTGCAGTTTAGAAGCAGGTAGAAGTCAGCAGAAATATACAGCCTCCCAGGTTCTAAACTACAACCCCCAGCATGCAATGGGCTGCAGTTTAGCAGCAGGTAGGAGTCAGAGCAGAAATATACAGCCTCCCAGGTTCTAAACTACAACCCCCAGCATGCAATGGGCTGCAGTTTAGCAGCAGGTAGGAGTCAGCAGAAATATATAGCCTCCCAGGTTCTAAACTACAACCCCCAGCATGCAATGGGCTGCAGTTTAGCAGCAGGTAGGAGTCAGCAGAAATATATAGCCTCCCAGGTTCTAAACTACAACCCCCAGCATGCAATGGGCTGCAGTTTAGCAGCAGGGAGGACTACCCAACCCTGATAGAGGAGGGAAGAGAGAGTTCCAATGACTGCAGCTCAAAATAGATACAATTGTTCCCCTCACTCGCCTCCTAGCCATACTCAGTAGCTGCTGCATATGAGCAGTGTAGCTTTATAAGGGTCCCAGGAGCCCTAAACATTCCCCCTGTGGGAAGCAGCCAGTGATGGCGGCAGGTTGCGCACTGTGAGGGCTGCATTGAGAGAACAATAGCGCCAAAGGCCGGGGCCACATGTGAGGGTAAGAGACGGAAGTGACGCTTTTCGCCATGTGTAGGGCACCTCCCACTTGCCTCAGTGCGCTGCCTGCCGCTCATATACAGGTAGTGATTAGTGACACAGTACAGTAAGCCCTTTATGCTCCCCCCCCTCTCTGAGACCCCTAATAGCGGCCCAGCAAAGGCGCCTTTGTTTTAGCACAAAATCGCGGCTGCACTAGTCAGTTACGAAACAAGGTCCAAATGGCTCCCGTTTTCCTTTCTCCCCGCCTCGCTTCCTGCTGGCGGCCATTTGCAGGCCCGGGCACCCAGAGCAGCTATGGGGGGAGGGGCATGCCGCCTAGCCTTACCTCGCTTTCTGCGCTCAATACCGCTACAAGAACACTGGTATCAAGTGCAAGGCCACATGCAAATCATTCGCCCCCCGGCCTTCTTGTCTCAGCTACTCTGCAATAAACCCGCCTTTCCTCACAGTCACACTGTAACAGCCTGCCCAGGCGCTAATAGCGCCACTCCGCAGCGCCATACTCACATCCATTGCGCCCCGAGGCATAGCACAGCGCTCTCTCCCGAATGGTGCTGCTGCTTCTCCTGCCGAGCGGGAAGAAGAGGAAGAGAAGGCGCGCGCACAAGGCGAGCACGCAAACACACGTCCTTCTGGGAGAACTTTCCCCGCCCTTCCTACGGCTAGCCACGCCCACTCAGGGCGGTGCGATGGGGAAGTTGTTTGTGTGCGGAGCTGGGGCGCCATTTTAGGTGTAGGGTGATGGGGACGCGCTTTGTAGGCACGTGTTGTAGTGCACGATAAAGAATGGCGGCCTGTGTCCATTTACAAAGAGCATAGAATTACATGATTAAAAACCGCCAGATGTGCATATCTTGTAGTATCTGTACAAAAATGTGGGGACAGTTTGTAAATACCTGACTGTTGTGAAAATGAAGAGAAGGGATTAAGGGGTCCAGGAGTAAACTAAGGTGCCCCAAGTGGAATGCTTAGAGTCCACCTAAATAACGGGGGGGGGGGGTGCAAGTACAACACTATACCTATTAATAATAATATGGTTTCAGGGCCACCATCAGAAATCGCGGGGCCCCTCACAACAAAATTTTCTGGGCCCCACCCTTCCACGCCCCCAATGGCCCCTCCCATCAACACAAGGGACACACAGGCATTGGTAGCGAGGGCCCCCTAAAACATTGGTAGCCAGGGCCCCCATAAAACATTTGTGGCCAAGGGTTACGTTTTGCATTGGTGCCAGGGCAGGGACCCACTAAAACATTGCTAGCCAGCGCAGGGCCCCCTAAAACATTGGTGGTCCTCCCCCAGTGTCCCCATACAATGGCCCGCTCTCCGCAGCTTCCTTACGGCTTCTTCCCGCTCCTCCCACCCAGCATCCTCCTGCTTCTTCCAGGGCCCCCCAGCATCCTCCTGCTTCTTCCAGGGCACCCCAAGCATTCTTCAGCTCCCCCCAGCATCCTGCTGCTTCCTTCAGGCCCCCCCAAGCATCCTCCTCCTTCCCCCAGGGCCCCCCAAGCATTCTTCAGCTCCCCCCAGCATCCTGCTGCTTCTTCCAGGGCACCCCAAGCATTCTTCAGCTCCCCCCAGCATCCTGCTGCTTCCTTCAGGCCCCCCCAAGCATCCTCCTCCTTCCCCCAGGGCCCCCCAAGCATTCTTCAGCTCCCCCCAGCATCCTCCTGCTTCTTCCAGGGCACCCCAAGCATTCTTCAGCTCCCCCCAGCATCCTGCTGCTTCCTTCAGGCCCCCCCAAGCATCCTCCTCCTTCCCCCAGGGCCCCCCAAGCATTCTTCATCTCCCCCCAGCATCCTGCTGCTTCTTCCAGGGCACCCCAAGCATTCTTCAGCTCCCCCCAGCATCCTGCTGCTTCCTTCAGGGCCCCCCCCACAATTCATCCCCCACCTTCCCCCAGGGCCCCCCCAAGCATCCTCCACCTTGCCCCAGGCCCCCCCTAAGCACCCCCCCTAAGCATCCCCCACCTTGCCCCAGGACCCCCCCAAGCATCCCCCACCTTCCCCCAGGGCCCCCCCAAGCATCCTCCACCTTGCCCCAGGCCCCCCCAAGCATCCCCATCCCCCAGGGCCCCCCCAAGCATCCTCCAGTCCTCTCCCCCCGCCGCCAGAATTTTTCTGCATCCTCCGGCTCCTCTTCCCCTGCGTCAACTCTGTCAGTTGTCCTGGGCCCAGGCGTTTAAAGGGGGCCCGGCCGGGTTGTGTCACTGTTATCACTGGTGTCCGCTGTTATGTCCCGAACTCCTAAACGATTTCTAATCCACGAACGGTCCGAAGGCGTCCGAATGCGGTTTTTTGTAATGATCGGTATTTTTGCGACTGTCGCGACTTCTTTGTATGTTCCGCGACTTTTTCGTCGCAGTCTGAAAAAATCGGATTGGTTTTTTCCGCCGTTTACAATCGCTCAATACGAAAAAATCACAACGGTGACTAAATAGTCGCGCAAAATACGATAAATTCGTGGCGGCGACGAAAACGTTGCAACAAATACGAAAAAATTGCAACGAGGACAAAAAAGTCGCAAAATTTTCGTTTCCAATCCGATTTTTTATCTTTCGGGATTCAGATTCGTGGATTAGTAAATCTCCCCCTAAATGTCCAAAATAGTGGGAAGAACTTAAAGTAGACATGTAGTTTCGGTCTGGCTGGCTGTTATACCAGAAAAAAGGTCCTGGCTGCTGCCCCCAACCATTTTCCGTAAATTATTATTATTATTAACATTTATTTATAAAGCGTCAACATATTCCGCAGTGCTGTACAATAAGTGGGTTTCATACATTGGACATATAGGGGCATATTTACTAATCCACAAACGCTCTCAAATGCCCCGAGTGTATTTTCGCCTAATTTTTCAACGCCCGCACGACTTTTTCGTACGCTTCACGAAAAAATCGGAAAGGTTTTCCCGCTGTTTACAATCGTTTGGTACGAAAATGTTGTGACTTTTGGATCACCAATACAAAATTATCGTGACTAATGCGATTTTTTCGTAAGCATTTTTGTGATATTTGCGATCTTCAGAAATTATCGTATCCAATCCGAATTTTTCCCATTCGGCATTTGAACTCGTGTTTTAATGAATCGGCCCCATAGAGTAACATATAAAGCAGGGGTGGCCAATACGGCGATCGCGGTCCACCAGTTGATCCCGCGTGGATTTCTGGTGGGCCGCGATGAAGCCAGGGTTGCGGAAGTGCATGAATTCGTACGTACGCATTCACGCCGCACTTCCGCATTCCCCGGGCATCAGTCAATCGCTAATGAGAAAGGTCTGGCCACCCCTGATATAAAGCAATCAATAACCGATACAAGAGGTGAAGAAAGCCCTGCCCAAAAGAGCTTACAATCTACAAGGAGAGAGGGTTGAGACACAAAACCACAATTTTTTTTTTGAGAAAAACTCATATTTTTTTCTCATTTTTAGAACTTTTTGTATTGACCACTATAATATTGTTAAAATAGTATGCTTTTTCGTGGTTTTCGTTAAATTCCACAAAAAGTTGTATTTTTCGCAAAGACTACAACCGTTTTGGAATTCTTTCAAGCTTTGTTATTGTGGCTTTCTTTTGGCCAAGTTGGATCTGTGAGTGCCATTGAGTCCTATGGGAGGCTTCCAAAATCATGCAAAAATCATCTACAGCCAGAAAGGTTTTCACGGTGTTTACAATCATTCGGATACAAAAATTTTGTGACTTTCGGATCGCAACCACAATATTTTCGTACGACCAAGCATAGAATTTCACCCAATTTTCGCACATCAGTAATTATCGTGGTTACTCCGATTTTTTTCCAGTCGAGCTTTTAATTGGCAAAAATTTGTGCTTTAATGAATGGGCCTCATTGTGTCGGACTGGCTGGCTGGTATACCTGAATAAAAGTCCTGGCTGCTGCTCCCTATCATTTTCCACATATACCTAACAATGTCCATTCGCTATTTTATATGAGAACAAAGAAGAGAAATGGAAGGTAAAATAGAGTATAATACAGTATATAAGAAGCTATTAAGAAGGTGAGTTGAAGACAGAGTGGGCCTGCAGTCTAAAGCTAGCCATACATGCATCGATGTGTGGGCTCCGAATTATCGTCCCGATAATTTTTGTACCATGCCGATCGCTCGTTTAGTTGATCAGACAGGTTAGAAAATTTTGCAGACACCAATGGCAAATGTAAAATGTCAAGATAGTAAAAAAAAACAACTTAGTCCTTCCAAATATAGAGTACCTTTCTGTTTAATGGATAGTTTGGTCTCCATGTAGTTTAGAGTCACCAGGGACATAAACTATATTAACAGCAGTTAATGTCTGACGGCTCAGTTAAAAAAATATGAAGCTGGTCATTCACTACATGCTGTAATAGTCTCTACTGTTCTGGGATGACTTTCCAAAAAAAAAGATGAGTAGAAGCATCTCTACACAAATGCAGAACTGGAGTGGAAACAAGAACAAAAAGAGTAGACCACTGCTACCAGGTAGTGGGCATGTAAAGTCTCCCAATCCAGCACTAATAAATGTCATACAGTAAACAGAACAGAGATTTATACATAAAATTGTCACTGGGCTACTATACATGGAACTAGCACTGATTTATAACTTGTCAATACTTTCTGGTGTTTTATACACAATCTGGATTGTATGTTTACTACTATGTACTCTTGGCATTATATCTATCCAGCCATGCATTACAGAGTTATTATACGTGGATTAAATTATATATTAACATGTGTTTTGCTGTTTTTTACATGAAATTGATGTTGTACATGATTTATATTATCATGTGTTCTGGGAGCTTCATGCTATATATGGAATTGGCAATTTTTATCCTGCATTATCCTGCCATCTTGTCTTGTTCTGGGCTATACTATATGGAACAGGGTTTACAGTTATTTTGCAGCAGAGACAAGCCAAGCCGGCATGATTGTGCGAATGAGCGGGGACGTCGTGAAGGGGGTACGTGGCACACAAGGGGGCACATTTACTAATCCACAAACATCCAAAAAGCGTCCGAATGCGTTTTTTTCGTAATGATCAGTATTTTGCGATTTTTTCGTAAATTGACGCAACTTTTTCGTAGCCGTTACGACTTTTTCGGAAATTGTCGCAACTTTTTCGTAGCGTTACGACTTGTGCGAATTGTCACAACTTTTTCGTAGCCATCGTGCTGAGTACGAAAGTTTCGGATTCATTCAAGCTTCAGTATCGTGACTTTCCTTGGGCCAGGTTGGAGCTGCAGAGTGCCATTGAGCCCTATGGGAGGGTTTCCTTGGGCCGTGTTGGAGCTGCAGAGTGCCATTGAGCCCTATGGGAGACTTTCCTTGGGCCAGGTTGGAGCTGCAGAGTGCCATTGAGCCCTATGGGAGACTTTCCTTGGGCCAGGTTGGAGCTGCAGAGTGCCATTGAGCCCTATGGGAGGGTTTCCTTGGGCCGGGTTGGAGCTGCAGAGTGCCATTGAGCCCTATGGGAGACTTTCCTTGGGCCAGGTTGGAGCTGCAGAGTGCCATTGAGTCCTATGGGAGACTTTCCTTGGGCCGGGTTGGAGCTGCAGAGTGCCATTGAGCCCTATGGGAGGCTTCCAAAATCATGCAAAGTCTGAAAGTTTTGCCCGCCGTTTACGAGCGCTCAATACGAAAAAGTCGCGACAATATACGAGCAAATCGTAAGGGCTACGAAAAAGTTGCGACAATTTGCTCAAGTCGTAACAGCTACGAAAAAGTTGCGACAATTTACGAAAAAGTCATAACGACAACGAAAAAAAATCGCAAAAAATATGAAAAAGACGCAAAATGTTCGTTTCCAATCCGAATTTTTCCCATTCGGATTCGGATTCGTGGATTAGTAAATCAGCCCCAAGGTGTACAGATGTCTTGGAGGGGGGGAGCACCATGAAATGAGCAGCAGGGGTAAGAGATCCCAGACTAGGGATTGGCAAGTGAGGTACCTGGCTAGTGCCCCCTAACTATTGTGCCCTAAGCAGGTGCCTACCCCTAGTTCTTGCCCCGTTTTGCAGTCTGTTCTATGAGGTATTTTATCTGCAATTTGTGATGTGATCTGGGGTATTATACTTGGACTTGTCCCTGCATTTGCAGGTGTGGTAAAATGCTAACTGTAAGTCACAAGGTGTCACATCCACCATGACAAAATGAACCATATTTTTTGTCAGTGAAACTCATGTCCTAGTAGCTCTAGGCTGCTGTGAAGAAGCTAAACTTAGGGACTGTTAGAAAACATGAAGCAGAACATGTGCCTGTGCGCACCCCAAAAACATATAGACAGGCTCCTGATAGAATTGGCCTTGGTGTGTATGAATGTGATAGGGACCCTAGATCAGTGCTGTCCAACTGGCGGCCCGCTCTGTGTGGCCCCCCACCTGTCTGGCTGCTTTGATGGCTTACTCTTGTGTAAGCTTTAAATGGTATCAGTACTGTGATTAACTGCCCCCCCTGCATGGTTCACACCTCAGACTCAGGCTGTAAACCCTCTGTATTGTTTAAAAATGTAATCCCCTGTGTTGTTCACACCTTTTAATCCTTGCATTGTTCAACCCCTGCAGTGTTCACACCTCAGGCTCAGACTGTAATCACCCACATTGTTCCCCTGTTCACACCTCCTGTAGGAGCAGTAGAAACCCACAAATAATCCCTGCACACTACAAAAAGAACATATACTGAGGTGGTACTGCAATTAAAAAGTTTTTTAATATAGGGCAGGCAGAGTATGGCACACACAGGCAGCATAGGACAGGCAGAGTATGGCACACACAGGCAGGGTAGGGCAGGCAGAGTATGGCACACACAGGCCAAGTATGGCACAAACCAGCCAAGTATGGCACACACAGGCAGGGTAGGGAAGGCAGAGTATGGCACACACAGGCAGGGTAGGGAAGGGAGAGTATGGCACACACAGGCAGGGTAGGGAAGGCAGAGTATGGCAGGTTTTTGCTGTACTACAACCATTAATATGGGTATGGTCATGTGATAACACAGGTGTGGTTTCAAGTGGGTGCAGTTTCAAAAAGGGGAGTGATCAAAACTGGCTTCCATTATCGGCCCTCCACCATGTAGGTCGGAAAAATTCCGGCCCTCAGTACCACAGAAGTTGGACAGCACTGCCCTAGATTGTAGCTTGTAGCAGAGATGAATGTACAGTATATGATGTTTAATCTCTGTAAAGCTTCAAAATATGGTGGTGCTATATAAACAAAGGATAACAGCAGCAACATGCTGCAAATCAGAAAATTTAATGGGGAGCTACAGGGGGCATCTTTAGTGGTACATATTTTCACTGCTATAGGGCTGTAACCACCTTGGGCTGGTACAGAAGCTCCAAACACAATGGGGCACATTTATCAAAGTCTGAATGAGTCCGAATGGGAAAAAATTGTATTTTTTCTAACTTTTAGAACTGTGTGTAATTTCCATGATATTTTCATTAAATTTAAACTTCATTAAACTTTTTCATGCTTTGTGTCAATTTGTGCGACTGAATTGTATTTGTCACAGTGACTACGAAAGTTTCGGAATTTATTCAAGCTTCGGTATCGTGACTTTCTTTTAGCCAGGTTGGAGCTGCAGAGTGCCATTGAGTCCCATGGAAGGCTTCCAAAATCATGCATTGAAGGTTCGAAGTCAGAAAGGTATTTGTGCTGTTTACGATCGAATGTATACGAAAATTTAGTATCGTTCGGAACGCACCACGATATTTTCGTATGACCACGACACAAACTTTCATGCAATTAACGCACATCAGATATTATCGTGGTTAGTCCGAATTTTTTCCAGGCATGCTTTTAATTGGCGAAAATGCGTACTTTGATAAATCTGCCCTTATGTATAGCATTTCTTTGTTAAGCTTTAGTTCATCTTTAAAGCAATTTGTATCATGTTATTAAGTGGGCTTTTCTTTTGTAATTTACATATTAAAGGAGAAGGAAAGGTAAAAACTAAGTAAACTTTATCAGAAAGGTTTATGTAAATACAGCTATAAGCACTCACAGAAAAGCTGCACTGAGTCCTCTATCAAAAGAAACACAGGATGTCTTGTCTTTTTTGTGTACTCATGTACTTCGGGATCAGACTTCCTCTCTCAGAAAAATCCTTCATTTCCGGGGCCTGAGTTTGTGCAGCTCTCTCATCTGTTCTTCTCCTGCTCCCCTCTCCCACAAGAATGCATAAGAACTCCCTCCCCATCCCATCAGAATGTGAGATCTGAGCTACCAACAGCTAAAGCTGCAGCAGGAAACTACTGACACCACACTAAAATGGCAGCTGCTAACTTAAAGGAACGGAGGGAGCTTCTAGGGCTCTTTACTCAGGTATGCTAAAGCTTTCTTCTGAATAAATATAGAGTTATATATAGTTATATAGTTATAGGTGGCACTTATGTGGCTAATCTATTGGCAGTGAAATACCAAACTGACTTTCCTTCTCCTTTAAGCTTTGGGTATGTAAGTATTTCATAGCACACACAAATGTAGCCCTGTGCTGCTTTTTTGCATTTGATATAGTTTTACCTGGGGTATGTTTGCTGCTCCTCTTCTTTGTTATAAGAAAAATACGGAGGGGGGGGGGTGGAACCTCTGAGCTGCACTGTTTGTAAACAGTACAATTATTGATAGTAGTAGAGGTCAATAACTCCTGTTTGTCTTCTACTTAGGGTAATATTTAATGTGCTCCCACCCTTCCCAGCTACAGTCAGGTCCACTGCCCCAATACCGCTTAACCTATTCCATTCCCTCAGAATTGATCTCAACCAAAAAAGTATACAAAAACAGTTTATGACCATTAAGTGGAATAAAACATACTCCCTGTTCTATTAACTGATTTGGATAATTTTTGCCCTATGCACATTGCACAAGGTCAGTCTTTCATATCACCATCATAACATTTGTATTTAAATAACATTGCCATTTATAGATAAAGTAGCAAATGAGCACCCTATGTTTTTCTTCAAGGCTCCACTTGGTGTATTCATATCCCAGTCAGTACATATGTTAAGGTTAACCTCAGAATAACATAACAAGACTCTTGCTTTTTTCAGAGACAAAATACACTGATATGACTATAAAAGAAAATGATATGGCAACACCAATAGATGTGTCCTGTCCTAGACGTGTCCTTTATTTGAAAACAAAATCTAATTATAATACTAAAACTGCAGAGATGATAAGACTTACTTGATTGCTCTGGTTTCTTCCTTGCTTAGCAATTAAATGAGGCTGAATGAATTTCCTATTTTGACTATTTAATCTAATTTAGCACTGCAGATTATGTCAAGCAATCGTTAGCAGCAGACACTGATTCTCAAAAAGCTTACATCAAAACCAATGCAAGTTGGTACCGTTGCCTACAGCTCTTAAGCTGGACATACACACACCAATATTATCGTACCAAAGTTTTGTATGATATTGGGTGTGTGTACAGTGGATCAACAAGATGATCGTTATCAGCAAAAGCCTTCGATATTGGTCGTCTCTCCGATTGGGACGGGACAAAAGTTTGAGCAAAAGGTGCGTTTAGGGCTGAATCGTCATATAGGGGTAGAATTCCTATTGTTTCTACTGCCATATCTCACGATTCAGCCCTGAACGGCAGGGGAGGGTAGGAACGATCTTTCCTTCGCTCAATGGTCGCAGGAAAGATCGTTATTGTAACATGTATGGCCAGCTTAATACTCGGAACTTACTTGGAACTTACTTGCCTGGCTAACCAGTTTTGCTGGCAAAAATATTTTTTTTGCGTGTACTCACAAAAGTAATGCCACTGCCTAAAGTTGTAGAAGGAGGACCTAGACTAATAGCCATTTATGGTAAGGGTAAATGCTTATTTACTATACTGGATAGCTATTCATGTGTAATCTTGTCTGTCTAGGTGTTGTGGGGTTGGATGAAATGTTAGAAGACCAAGATTCATAACAGAAAGGATCATTATTCAGTGGCCCAGATTCAAATGCAAGAGCACTGGTGCAACATTGTGATCAGTTAGAGAACTCTTGTTCTCTTGTGTCTTGGATTTCAATGCATATTTCATTTTTCCCCTTTTGAATCTAGCATTGTGCATTTTTTAGGGACACAACACAGCCCTGTACTTAGTGCCTGCTTAAGGCAGGTGGTAAGTGCAGGGCCCCACTGTGTCTTGCACCCATTGGTTCCCCCTAGTTTGTGCATCATAATGACAGCAAGCTAGTGGGCATTCAAGGGATATCCATATACTGTGTCCAGATTTTCTCTTATGAATACAGTGATGCAGATTGCAGACAACTCTGTATTCATGGGAGATGCACAGGTTTTTGTGCTACATTCTGGAATATAAAGACATGCATCTGTAGACTCTGAGTGCAGGTCAGGGTGCAACATACAAAAAAATGTCAATTCAGTTCCAACTGTTTTTGCACCCTACCATAACAATAGATACCCCTTTGCCTCTGTACTACTTGCAAGTTATACAGTAACACACGGAGCTACTTAGTAGAAGCTACTTTTCACAGCTACAAAATGCCCGAAAATACCCTGTCAGAGACAATACTGATAATTGCCTCTGCTGAAACATATGGAGAGACAATAATCATTAAATGATCAGCATTGTCTGTTTTTGTAGCCGTGACAAGTAGCTGCTACTAGTAGCTCCTTATGTCTTCACCCGACAGGGCAAGTTAGTTGCCCGTGATAGATCTTTGCTATCATGGGCAGCTTATGGAATTTTTGCATACATAGAATGGTGTGTGGGCCCTACAGCACAAATCTTTTTGTATTCTTAAGGCTGAGGGCACATGGGGAGGTTAATCGCCAGTTAAATCTCTGCTTCAGCTGGCCACTGTAAAGGCATATGCGCGTGTTTACTCCTGCAGGGAACTTCACGTGACTTTGGAAAACTACGCATATGCCTTTACACCAGTGATTTGCTTTATTGCTGATGCAAAGGCATTTTGGGGAGATTTGCTCTCCATGGTAACTGAGATTAACCAAGGGCAACTAAACTCCCCGTGGGCCATTGCCCTAAAAATTTGTTGTCTTTGCTAGTGTAACTTGCCACAGGTACATAGATAATATGTCCACACCTCTGAGATAGTTACATAGTTACATATGGTTGAAAAAAGACCAGTGTCCATCAAGTTCAGCCCATCCAAGTAAACCCAGCACACCTAACCCACACCTACCAATCTATACACTCACATACATAAACTATAAATACAACCACTAGTACTAACTGTAGATATTAGTATCACAATAGCCTTGGATATTTTGATTGTTCAAGAACTCATCTAGGCCCCTCTTAAAGGCATTAACAGAATCTGCCATTACCACATCTCTAGGAAGGGCATTCCACAACCTCACTGCCCTCACCGTGAAAAACCACCTACGCTGCTTCAAATGGAAGCTCCGTTCCTCTAATCTAAAGGGGTGACCTCTGGTGCGTTGATTGTTTTTATGGGAAAAAAGAACATCCCCCATCTGCCTATAATCCCCTCTAATGTACTTGTACAGAGTAATCATGTCCCCTCGCAAGCGCCTCTTTTCCAGAGAAAACAACCTCAACCTCGACAGTCTCACCTCATAGTTTAAATCTTCCATCCCCTTAACCAGTTTAGTTGCATGTCTCTGCACTCTCTCCAGCTCATTAATATCCCTCTTAAGGACTGGAGCCCAAAACTGCACTGCATACTCAAGGTGAGGCCTTACCAGGGACCTATAAAGGGGCAAAATTATGTTCTCATCCCTTGAGTCAATGCCCTTTTTTATACAAGACAGCACTTTATTTGCTTTAGTAGCCACAGAATGACACTGCCTGGAATTAGACAACTTGTTATCAACAAAAACCCCTAGATCCTTCTCCATTAAGGATACCCCCAACACACTACCATTCAGTAGATAGTTTCCTACCAAAATGCATAACTTTGCACTTATCAACATTGAACCTCATTTTCCAGTTTGCTGCCCAGTTTTCTAATTTTGTCAAATCGCTCTGCAAAGCGGCAGCATCCTGCATGAAACTTATAATTTTGCACAATTTAGTGTCATCAGCAAATATAGAAACAGTACTTTCTATGCCCTCCTCCAGGTCATTAATAGATACCAGTAATCTTTTATTATCTACTGCCTATATTTGTAGGCAGTTTTGACACCATTATGGCTCTGTTTTTGCCTCATGTTAGAATGTGATTTGCATGCATCTTGGATCTGCTAAAATCTTGTAGCCTTGTCTCATGTCCGGCTAAAGTTGGTCACACAAACAGAGATACGATTGTTCATAATGGCCATAACATCATTTGGTAGAAAACTCCATTGAAGCCTATGGGAAACATCTGGAATTTAATTAGGAGAAACATTTTGTCCTGAAATTGGATCTGGCCCATTATTCTTTATTTGAGCCATCAGAAACTACCAATATCCATGAAATGTGGATGTCTTTTCCAATTGTTTCTTAGACGAGCATTTAAAATTTTATAAAACTCATATCTAACAGTTTCTCATGTATGGACCACTTTAGGGTACAGAGACATAGGTGATTGAACGTGCATTTTACCATGGAGTGGAATTTCATGTGTTCTACAGCACAGCAAAACACAACTTCAACCACCCGTATATATGTAGCTTTTTCCTTATCCTGTTCTGAACTGTTTTATATCCAGGAAACCCTAGAAAACCAAACATATCCTTATTCCTTTCTTTTGATGTTGCTAGATGCTTTTTCTTGCTAGATTTGTGCCTACAACATTTGTCTCATTCTTTCTTGGTTTTATTCCTTCAATCACGCTGGCTCCCTTCCAAGCCTTTCCAGAAATCACTTCAGCCTGCACCAGCTTAATTAAAAACAAACTCATTATTACTGGAAGGGCCTGGAGTCACTCAAACTCTATATACCTTAAGCCTTATAAAATGCTCACATTCTTATCATGCAGCATACATTTCATGATTTTAACTGAATACTGCCTTTTATTTTACTTATTTGTGAAAAGATAAAAGGTCTTCTTAATTACAAATGAATAGTACTGAAAACTGCTCATTGGTCTGAATGACTTGCACATTATTATTAATTGTATCAGTTTTTTTTAAGAACAGATTCACTTGCATGCTTAAAGGACAATGAAAGGTTAATATAAATTAAAAGTAAGTCTAAAGGCATTCTTTTTAAGTACTTACTGCATATCTAAATTCCCAGATCCCTGCTTGCTTCTCTGAGATATGGCGCTGGCAGCCTACAGCAGTGTGAAGCCTACAGTGACATCACTGAAATCTCTCTCCCCTTCCTGAAGGTGCCAGCGGCAGCCTTCCTATTCTCTGAGTATGTGTGTAACTTGATCCTGTCTCCTGTTCTGAGCTACACATGCCCACCAGCCAATCAGAAGCGGATCTGGCACAGGGGAGGGGGGGTGGGAATGAAACACATGTGCAGTATGAAGCAAGGAGGGAAAGGAAGGGAGAATACCTTTTTAGAGATGGCTGCCTGTTCTAGAAAATGTGAAGTAAGTGTGACTGAGTAAATATTTGATTAGGTGAGCCAAAAGTGTGGCGTTTTTACTAAACAATAGGAGGACTATTGGGCAGTATGCTTTTTAAATTTTGACTTACATTCTCCTTTAATTAAATCAATGTATATATCTGTATTATTTGAACCACTTATAGACTGCAGGTTTTCCCAGTTTTCCTCACTTAAAAGGATTCTCTTGTGATTTTTTTGGTGTAGTTTCATTACACTGTGTACATTACAGATATTTAATTCTACCAATTAAAATATTATTCTTGAACCAAAAAAATTATTGGTGTGTAGGCAGAAATTTAATGTCACTGTACTCAATTCTGTGCTTTCAGAAGGAGACATAACTACGCAATTAGACTGCTTTTAGATATGCTACTGTTTCTCCTACTCAGTGTAACAGGAGGAGTCATGGATTGGGTAAGACGGACTTGGATTTTTACTATTAAGTACTGTTTATTAGAGCACAAATCACATGGTTGATGGTATCTGGGAAACTCAGAATATGGCTAGTCTTAAGTCAAATTTCAAATTTAAATATAAAAAATATATGTTTGCTCTTTTGAAAAATGGATTTCAATGCAAGATTCTGCTGGAGGAGCTTGATTAACTGTTTCGTTTTGTAAAAAACCACTCCTTCTGCAAATATGTGTTCTCCAATCCAAAGACACCATATAACACTGCATACACCCTTTGGGGTTGTACATAGGAAAGGAAAGAGGGGAGGCCTTATTTTCCTTATGCTGCCTGTACAGCGTAACTAATCTTGCTTTCTATATGGCACCCTCGCCATGGGGAGGGCACCAGTTTATGGTTCATCCTCCTCTTTGCTCATATACTCCATAACTGCTCAGATAGAGGCATCAACTGACTCAGTGTCAAAGGAGATAACAGTCCTCTTCTGAATACTACATTCTACAATTTAGTGTAAAAATATATATATGCTTTTGATTGCTAGAACAGAATAATTATCTCCCTTGGACTGTATTTGTTAAAATAACTTTTAAATGTAAAAAAGAATATATATTTTCACTGTTTCATGTTTCTGCAGTCAGCATCGCTTCATAGAACACATTTTGTAGGATTAAACCCAATCACACACATCAAATGCAAGACTTTTGACCAGGTTACAGGGAGAAATGATAGACATTGGTAGCAGTACAAAATAACTTTCACTCTATCTATGACAGATCCATTTGTAAGGTGACTATATGATCATCATGGCAATTTTAAAGGAGAACTTAAATTTAATGAAGAAGTTTATTCCCACACCTTGTGTCTCAACCCTTTCTCCTTGTAGATTGTAAGCTCTTTTGGGCAGTGCCCTCTTTACCTCTTGTATCGGTTACTGATTGCTTTATATGTTACTCTGTATGTCCAATGTATGAAACCCACTTATTGTACAGCGCTGATGAATATGTTGGCGCTTTATAAATAAATGTTAATAATAATAATAATAATAATAAAGTAGGCTAGAAATACTACACATTATGTTTTGGAGTTATTTAATAGTCAAAGGTAAACACAACCCCTTAGCAGTAAAGATCTGTGCCTCTTAATATGCCGCTGGTAGCACCCCCTCTTTTATTCTGCTGCTTCACAACAACACATACTCTGAGCTGTAGTTAATTTCCCGAGTGCATTCAGCATCAGGATGTGTTACTCAGCCCTGTAGCATTAGCTTCAGTAACAAGCAAAACTTCATTTTCTGCTTTATGCTTTCCAACTATTCCAAAACTCAGATTCTGAACAGCTGCCTGGAGCACACTGAGCATGTGCAGTGCCACTGATGCTCAAAAGATGGCCTAACAAGATCCAAGATGGTGATCTCCAGTCGACAACTTTAAAGGTATGAATCATTACAGTCAAGCCCCAATTTTTCATACCCTCGTTTTAGGTTTTCTTGTGTTATAGGTCTTTTTTTAGTACCTGTTTTAATTTGAAATGACACAGATTCCGAATAAACTTTATTTTAATATGTCCCAGAGAAAGGGGAGATTAATTGATTCTGTATAATGCAAACATGAGCATTAGGTCTAAACTCCACTGGAGATTTTGTAGGATGGGGTTGAACACACAAGTCGGATGTAGTTGCATGGGCTAAAATATTATGGAACTAATAGAAAAATCTAATGTGTAAACTACATCCGACACGACACATCTGTTCGAAGGGCATCAGCGAGATAAAATCTGATGGTGTCTGACAGACTTTTTCTTCTCAGAGAAATGCATTGACTGTTGGTTATAGATGCAGGAACAAAACCCACCATCAAGCTTTATCTGATCCAACTTTACATTATAGCCTATGGAGATCAGATTTTATAGGATCCTACAAAATCCTGTGCTTTTGCGTGGTGTTGCATGAAGGATCAAATTAAATCTGACCCACAAAATGTTATTGAAAATCTCCCATGGAGTTTAGCCCTTATACCAAATATCTTATGGTGGAGATTTTAAATGGCTCCATTAAATGTGTGTTTGCTGTCACTTTGACACTGTAAATGACCCTCAGACTAGTACTGAGTTTATTCTTTTTATACAGCTGCGGAACTTAGCATCAATATATAAGCACGAAGATACTGCGCTTTTCTACAATAGAAATATCTGCAAATATATTAAAGCCTTTTCACCTTAATTTTGCAGCCAAAGAAAATTATAAAACGATTATAGCTCCCGCTTTAATCTTTCAGAGCAGAGAATCAAGTTCATGCCCCGAAGCGTTTAGGAAATGGGAATATCTTTGGTAGGCAATCTTTCTGACTTTCATTAAGTATTTACTGAGCTGAAAGTTAGAGAGGTCTGCAGAATGCAAAGTGAGATCGGCTAATTATTTATGCACATCCCATTGTACATAATTAAAAAGTATTCGGTCCCTGTAGACATAATTCGTGGAGAGTTATAGGGATTGCCTATGCGTGCAGCTGCTGTGGAGTAGCCAGGAGTGCAAGCGGGGATTATATAATGGGTCAGCAGAGGCAGGATACTCTGTCTTAATGCGAAACAATAACTGCTGTATATCCAAAGCTCATGCTGCTTCTATGGGAAAGAATATTTCGTAATATTCATAGTAAGTGGTAATAATGAATTGTTTATGCATGGCTATGCCATTAACCCAATGTGACCAGTATGAGTCTATTTATGATATTTTATTTAAGCAAAAAACAGTATGGTAGGATCCTCTCATATTAATAAATATGAATATGTAGGTTAATTAACCCTTTTACCTGTCAATAACGTAAAACCTAAGTTACTTGAACACTAAAGTTACAGGGGCTCATTTACCAATACTTAATCTGCTTACTCCTGGAGGAGAAAACATCAATCCAAATTTAGGACTATTTTGGGATTCAGCTGAATCCTGAACCAAATCCAAACCCTAATTTGCCTATGCAGGGTTCTGCCAGGCACTTGAATCCTGGATTTGGTGAAAAACGTATTCAGTTCCTTCCGCCTCCATACCAGTTGGCGGATTGGTTGCTAAGGGGCTGATTTACTAAGACACGATTTCGAATCCGAATTGGAAAAATTCCGATTGGAAACGAACATTTTGCGACTTTTTCGTATTTTTTGCGATTTTTTCGGCGTCTTTGTGATTTTTGCGTAAAAACGCGACTTTTTCGACGTCTTTACGATTTTTGCGTAAAAACGCGAGTTTTTCGGCGTCTTTACGAAAGTTGCGCAAAGTCGCGATTTTTTCGTAGTGTTAACACTTGCTCGCGAAGTCGCGCCTTTTTCGTAGCGTTAAAACTTAAAAGGCGCGATGTTTCACGCAAGTTTTAACGCTACGAAAAAATCGCGACTTTGCGCAACTTTCGTAAAGACGCCTGAAAAAATCGCAAAAAATACAAAAAAGTCGTAAAGACGCTGAAAAAAATCGCAAAATTACCGATCATTACGAAAAAAACGCAATCGGACACATTCGGCCCGTTCGTGGGTTAGTAAATGTGCCCCTAAGAGTCTCTGCACCAATGTTAGTAAATAAGTGCCAGCATAGTTTTTGGGCTAAATGGTTGTCTGCACCATTTACATTTACAACTTTTACAGAAATAATAACATAGCAAACTCTGCCTATTAAAGGTCCTTTTTACTAAACTGCCCAACATTAGGGTTGAAATGGGTTCTTTTTGTTGTTTTTTTTTTAAATACAAGGGGGCAATTATAATTGGCAGGAGACAGTGCAAAGTGCAAAAAACAGGTGCACCCTGACCCACTGGTGAGCACCAATGGGCTCAGGTCTTGGCTTCAAAATGGAACCTGTGATTTACTCATGAATACAGTGTTGCCTATGTTTGACAGCACTAGATTGATGACGGGGGAGCTGGGGGAGACACCTAGGTATCCCCCATACTGCCCCCTTACTTGCACCTTGTACCAGATCTTTAATAGGGTGTATGTTACAGAATATAGCAATGCTCCAACTGCTGGGTGAATGAGGGGCACAATTTTGGTATAGCATTTGTGCCTAGAGCATAAGTAAATTGCTTCAGCATAGACTCAATCTGCTCTCTATCTGCTGCTGTCTCTTCCATGGGTCAGTAGGTTCGCTTCTCTTCTCCATTAGTGCTCAAGCCCAGCTTGATGGTAATGTGCACATATAAATAGGAACCAACTGTTTGGGCAGAAAATGCGTGCATACTCAATAATGCTCTTAGGGAGCCATCACCACTGAAATTGATCTGGACCAAGGCACAACAGGACATTAGCTATCCTTATAAATGAGCATCAGTTTATTTAGGTGTAGGAATCCAAAAACTAGAAGTGGATCTAGCAGGTAGGTTTAAAGAAAAGGGATAATAATATGTAAAATGTATTGCTGAATTGTGCCTAGTACAGAGACCAGGGGAATACCTATACTAGAAATACTTATGAGTATACCCTTTGTATAGACTATGAGAACATTTAGAGGTTGTTCATGCATCTTCCTGTTTTGGTTGACCTGCATTGCAGTTTTTCCCCCCATAATACTAGCATATTAGTGGTTGCGAGGAGGGTACGCATAGGTTTGTCACCTTTCGAAGCAGGGAGGTCTGGGCAGAATGGATGACATTGTTGGGTGGGTGATGCCAGGGGTCAGTGATTGGCTGATCGTTTCACTGCAGAATAATTTGGAAAATGGGCAGGCAGTTTTGAAAACTGGCTGTCGGGGTCAGTTGGCAACCCTTGATGCACATGATGCAATGAAGGCGCATGTATTAAAACCCATGCCACTATGCTTGCATTTGGACGCAGTTGCATTGGTTATAGCATTCAGTTTGAGGATAACTAAACTTTAGGTGCAAGTGCGCTGCAGCAATGGCAAGTAATTACCCTTTAAACAATATGGTTAAAGACAACATGCACTGTAGGTACTAGGCATGTAAAAAAGTTTATTATTAAATTAAATTGAAGCCTCGCAGAGTTATATTTTCTTGGCTGCTGGGGTCAGTGACCTTTATTTAAATACTTTTAGATGGCGAATTATTGGATTCGGATTTTTAGCCATTTAAACACATAGGGGCACATTGAGTCCGAATACAAAAAAATTGTATTTTGAAGTTAGAAACTGTTTGTATTTTCTGAGATTTTTTCATTTATTTGCGCAACTTGTATTTGTCTCAACGAGTACGAAAGTTTCGGATTCATTCAAGCTTCGGTATCGTGACTTTGCTTGGGCCAGGTTGGAGCTGTAGAGTGCCATTGAGTCCTATGGGAGACTTTCCTTGGGCCGAGTTGGAGCTGCAGAGTGCCATTGAGCCCTATGGGAGACTTTCCTTGGGCCGGGTTGGAGCTGCAGAGTGCCATTGAGCCTTATGGGAGACTTTCCTTGGGCCGGGTTGGAGCTGCAGAGTGCCATTGAGCCCTATGGGAGACTTTCCTTGGGCCAGGTTGGAGCTGCAGAGTGCCATTGAGCCCTATGGGAGACTTTCCTTGGGCCGGGTTGGAGCTGCAGAGTGCCATTGAGCCCTATGGGAGACTTTCCTTGGGCCGGGTTGGAGCTGCAGAGTGCCATTGAGCCCTATGGGAGACTTTCCTTGGGCCAGGTTGGTGCTGCAGAGTGCCATTGAGTCCTATGGGAGACTTTCCTTGGGCCAGGTTGGAGCTGCAGAGTGCCATTGAGTCCTATGGGAGCCTTCTAAAAACATGCACAGAAAGATCAAAGTCAGAAAGGTTTGCGATCCTTCGGATACGAAAATTTTGTGACTACCGGAACGCCATTTGCAAACGACCGTTTCAATGCAAAAATTTCGGAACTTTCGGATCGTAACTACAAAATTTTCGTATCCAAATGAAAATAATTTTTGTGACATTTGCGATCATCAGAAATGATCGGATTTCGTGGTTCGGATTTGTACCTTAGTAAATTGGCCCCATAGTAAATCTCAGAAAAATTGTAACTTTTTTTTTCAGCGACTTTTAGTGCTAAAATCCGAATCAAGAAAAAAAAAATCCCATGGTTAGTAAATGGGTCTCTTGATAAAAGGTGGATCACCCTTTTAAATCGGTGTTTTTAATTGGTGGGCAACAGAGAGCTCCCTTTCCGTGCTTCAGTGAAAAAAAAAGAACAGGTTTAATGTTCATACTTATTTTTCTGAAGAGCCTGTTTACCTTTAGTTAACCTTTAGTATGAGTAATATTCTGAGTCAATTTGCCTTTTTTATTATTTGTAGTTTTTTAATTATTTCAATTTTTGTTCAGCAGCTCTCCAGTTCAGTTTCAACAGCTATCTGGTTGCTAGGGTCCAAATTACCTTAGCAATCAGGAAGTGCTGTAAATGAGATACAGGAATATAAATAGGAAAGTACCTGAAAAGAAGAAGTTATAAAAAGTAACAAATAACAATAAAACTGTAGCCTCACAAAGCAATAGCTTTTTGGCTGCTGGGGTCAGTGACCCCCATTTGAAAGCTACAAAGGGTTTGAAGAAGGTAAATAATTAAAAAACTATAAGAAATAAATAAATAGGCTATTTGAAGAGTTGGTTAGAATGGGCCATTCTATAACATACTTAAAGTTAAATTAAAGGTGAACCACCCCTTTGAACACAGTGGCAACACAAGTTTGTACACAAGTGGTAAGGAAACACTGCACTACACTCATAGTACTATATTATTACAACCCGTATGCCCGTGTGTGGCCATGATATCCTTGCTTTTAATTGCCTATTGAAATAATCTGCCCTAATTAAATACTAAATTACGTTTATGAAAGAGCAAGTCTCCCGCAAATCGCACATGAAAATTCATATTCAGGTTTTTTCCATTTGATGTCTGACTGTGGAAACATGTTACAACATACTTTTTCATACAACAAAACCTTATGTCTCAGCTTTATTGCCCCTTTAAATTTTTATCAGGTCAATACTGCAGATCATTTCGTTTCATATCCTGCGAAATATTAAGGTGCTTCTGGTAGGCTGTTGTGCACAGCGATACGTCAGATGGAACTGATGCCTGTATATTACTAATTTGTGACATTTATTTGACACCATATTATTTTTTCCTCATTTCCCTAGACAGAAAAACTGGTAATTACATGGTGATATTATTTTATGTGACAACTATAACATTTCCAGCAAGCTTTTAACAATCATGGTTTGTGACAAGTGCTTGACAATATAGCTGACAGGTTAAGAGCTGGTGAGAAAGTGTTTACTGTCTGTGCCATAAAAGGGGTTATTTGCAACTTTATTGCTCACCCTCCTATATAGTTTATACGCTAGTTATGCTCCTAAAGAGGGAAGCTGAACACAGGGAATGCCCCTACATTTTTGGATTTGGGGGGATTTTTATTGTTCATTTATTTTTGACACGTTGGAATGGCATTCTTCAGCATTTGTGAATGTCAATATAAAAGCACAATAAAAGTAATATCAATCTTTTTTTCACTTTCTATGCATGTGTAGGGCCTGCTCAGTATTCCCACTCTTTGTACAGGGCTAAAGAAAAAAGCAGATTTATAAAAGGGTGTAAAATATTTTACACCAAGAAAATGTAACTTATAAAGTCAATTACCATTAGTAAATTGCCCCTGTGTTATCTGCCATGGTTAGCAGACCTAAGGCTTTTATGTTACAACCATGCGCAGCCTGTCTGGGTTACTCTTGTGTAGCCCTTCTTCTAGGGCACATCTCATGTTGCGCTCATGTGCATCTCATATCCAGGTATTGGATCTGTTATCCGTAAACCCATTATGCAGATTCCAAATTGAGTCAGGGCTATCTCCCATAGACTCCATTTCAATCAAATAATTCAAATAACTCAGAAGATAAGCAGTGTTAAACAAAGTGTTTGAGTGGCCCACCGGGATACCAGGAGAAATCCTGGTGGGCCCTCCTGCTCCCCACTATTTGCCTAGCATGCCTACACAATGGCCATTTGCCCTGAGAACAAAGAGACATTTAAAGAAGGATAGATAATAATACAATAATGTAGGTAAGGAGAAGCGATTAGAAGAAGAGTTTGAATAGTGGGTCTTCAGCCTAACTTTTCTGATGGGTCCCTGGCACATCAGTCTAACACTGGTAAAACAGGTGGTCTACCTTAAAAAGACAAAGAAACCTCTTAACCATCTTCCTTCAACCATTGCATGCTGAGCAAGACACACTTATCCTAATCCTACTGAACATTCTTATCTTAACATGTTCAGTTGCAGGAGCTGAAGGCTTGCACACTCACATAGCCAATTTCTGATCATTCTGGTCTTTGAGGACACATGGATGACATGGGACAAGTATGATGCAAACCAGGACCATATTTGTCAGTATTTCCAGAAGATCCAACTAGTATCCATATCTACTAAGATCACATTCAAATCAGCCCATAAATTGTCTTTTTTTATTGTAAAGCACATTTATTTTGTGGCACAAACTTCAGGACTGTCCCAGCAAAGCAAGATGCAGTCTTTGGGCTCCGTGATCAGACTGAGTGTAACTCGACCACACATGGATAGCCAAACTGCACAGACCAGGCCACTGAGACACTTTCCAAACCATCAGATCATGTAGATAGATTTGGTTTCTATCTGGGAGGATATTTATTGGATTTTCATATTGGCTGGATGTTATGAGATCATACCATAACTTGCTATAAATTCCTCAGCTGGGCTAACTTAGGGTGCAAAAGTCAGGCAATTATGTAATAAAAGTACTATATTATTCTATGGATATCCTTCTGGGACATAATGTGAATGCTATTTAGAGAAATGAAGGGCACTCCTGGCTAGAATATCCTTGCCAAAAAAAATATTATATATACAAAAAAATACCAATAAAGTATAAAGTATCCAGGTGCTAGGGTTTTAATAATCCCCCCATAAGAGGACTATATACATCCACAAAACCACACAAAAACCCTGCACACCAGAAAAAACTTCCCCAGGGAGGTATTTATAATTAAAAAAAAACATTTTATTCATTTAAACATGATACAGGAAAAAGTATCAAACTTTAAACATTGTATATCCATCAAAAAGCAAATAAATACATACCCCCAGTGTAATAACTGAAAAACAAGATATGAAGGCAGATACTCTGGATGAGAGAATACCCCAACGTTTTGGCTCAAACGCCTTTGTCAAGGGAGCTCATAATGTGAATTCTCACAGGCACTCTACACTCTGGGGAGGTGCAATGTGCATTCACTTTGGCATAAAAACACAGGAAGCCAGGAAGACCGTGCCAATGGAATCAGGAAGGTAAGTTTGGCTAGGTAAGGTGGCTTTACATTAAACAGCATGGGGCTACTGGCTATGGGAAGCGGTACAGGGGCCCTTTGACAAAGGGTATGACCATACATTACAAATATACATGGAACAGTGTAATGTAATACATTTCATGTGAATTTTCAGCTACCCCAATGCCTGTGACAAAGTGACAACATTCGAAAGCAGATTAGGCAAAAGATTAAAACAGACACATAAACTTCCACTAACAAACTGCGTTAAGCAAAAGGGTATTCCAACAATGTCCCAAGCAGCATCCTCATTTCTTGCCCTATTCTGTATTTAATTAGGCAACTTTTATATTAGATTAGCAATAATTGATGGCACGAGTAATTAAGAATGTTATAAACAACTCACTCTGCTTAATTAAATGCTATAGCCTCAAGGTCCATTTTGCTATTCAGCAACCACTCTAACCTGATACTTAACTAGTAAAGATTGCCTATCAAAGATGTCCCCATTTTGTAAATGCCATCAGCGTTGAACTTGATTTTCTTAGCAATAAAAAAGAGAGGATTTTTAACCTTACCTGCCATTTAGTTATATAATGCTTTGCTGTTATTTGAAAGTCATCTGAGGGCTCAGCCAAGTCCCCCAAAATAGATTGGAGATTGCTACAGCAGATACCATAGAGGAGCTAAAAAGCCCTAATTTTGCTGAGATCAATAAAGTTGAAGCGGACAAATTCTGCATTTGTTATATGTTATGACTTGATAATATGTCTATGTTAGCACCCTTATTCTGCCTCAATATTGTGTAAAAAAAAAAAACATCCCGTTTTAGGACATTAGTAAAAATCTTTTATAAATAAGAAGCAGTCTATATTTAATATTGTTTATTATTAGAATTTTCGTCTATGTAATCCAGTACTTAGCGCCCTCTAGTGTATAGCAACAAATTTATTTAAAAAAAAAAATCCATAGCTACAAACATTTGTTTCAGCGTAGCTGTCTATATTGTAATGAAAATGACACCATCAGCCGTCTGTTTATTACAAATCAGATTATTCTTGGCAGGTGAAACAAATGCAAACATCCATGCTTGTCAGTTTATGGTCAAGCGTTGGACTCACAGGAGTATATCTCCGCAGTGCATGTCTGTAATTCTATGCATTACTGACATTTATTCATCCAAAGGTAAGATCTAATATCTCTATAGACTCTTTCTACGTGTGGGTAAATTATCATTAAGTCGTTCTGCATTTCAGCCTTATAAAGCCTCTCTCTCTACAATCACGGTCCACTCTAATTTACACTTTTATTTAATACACTACTTGGCTGCCCTGATTAATATGCCCCATGGCATTCAATAAAGCAGGCAGAGGAAAGCATAAGAGCGATATTAATATCCGCCTTTGCTATAAATATGTCTGGAAACTGGTTCAGCAGTAGCAATAGGCCCTGGAAGACACAACTGATAAAATAGGACAGAATAGGACTTTGCTGGGTATGGTGGTCTCCGCACAGAGATTTTCACTCTTAGCGATTAGATGATGCAGATATTATAAGGATTTTTTTAATGCATTTGCACTGCAAAGGCTATTGCAAAAAAAAAAAAAAATCTGGAATTTAAATGATTTACATCCATGATATAAGTCTTTTCCCAAGGGCACTTCCCTTGTGACCCAACCAATCAACTGGATGATAAAAATAGAATCTCTCTACCTTTATAGTCCCAGGAACTACAGACTTATAAAGGTAGAGGCTACAAGTATGACAACAATGGATTCAACCCAGTGAGGTCACCGATGAAAGGTGCAGAGAGTAATGATATACAGTATAAACTGTAAGATAAAAAAAAACTTCAGGTAAAAAAATGACTCCTTTTACTATCGACTAATGTTTTTTATTTACAGGGCAGCTCAGACACTAGAACCCACATATATACCTTAAGTACCATTAAGTCGAAGGTACTGTTTTATTATTATAGAGAGAAAGGAAACCATTTTGAAAAAATAGAATTATTTGCCTTATATAAACTCTATGGCCTTCTCGTAATTTGGATCTTTCTAGGTAATGGATTTTTGGATAAAGAATACCATGCCTACATATGTTATATAGGATATGTTACCTTATGTTGGAATATTTCCAGGTGTCAGGGTAAAAAGTTTCCAGTTAATATTTCTCCCACAATACTAAACATATTAGAAAAACCCTCCTTATTGATACTTTATCCCATATGTCATTGCAGGTTAGGGGGATACAAGTAATAGGCACAGTTCCTTTTGAGTAAAAGAGCAATAACAGAATGAATTATAGTATCTATCTATCTATCTATCTATCTATCTATCTATCTATCTATCTATCTATCTATCTATCTATCTATCTATCCAAAGCCCTATATGTTAAAGGAGGACTCCTGCTTCTAAATAACACTGAGGGGTAAATGGATTATATTTAATGCTTGTGTAAAATTGCACCAGGGCAGTATCCCATGGTAACCAACTAGATTTTTTTTTGAAAAAGGTAATCACGGATTGGTTGCTATGAGTAACTGCCCAGCTGCAAATTTGCCCAGTATTTATAAATGAGTACCAGTACTCCATTATCTTGCACTATTTTTTTCCTGGTTCCTGGTAGAAAGTTTGTGGTTAACACTTCCGTATAGGAATTTGTGATTTTAAAGTGTGTAAATGGAGGGGCGGGGGATGAGAATAAGTTTCCTTGTTTTACTCATTTCCCATGACAGAATTTGTGACGTATTTATTGTATGAGAGCAGGAGGAAGCTTACTAAGAGCACACCACAACATTGTGCAATAAAGCTCTTGTACAATAATTTGCTTGTTTGTGCTCTTTCACAGAAAAACACACTTATATACATGTCGTAGCTAGAAAAGGAACATTAAATTCAATGCCTTTTATCTGCGGAGGACTTCCAGCAACTCCCAACAACTCCCAGTATCCTTAGGTAGTCAAAGGCTTTTGGAGGTTGCTATCAGTTATCATTCTCTCTCTCTAAAAAATGTCATGATGGGCAAAGTACTGCATCTTGAGGCAGAGGAAGGGTTAAAGTAATGACTGCAATGATTATCCTGCTATTTGTGTTACCTGCCTGTTAGACTGAGAGCTCTGAGGGACAGGGACCTCTTTGAGTCTGTGTCTGTTAACACACGTGTTCCAGTTTGCACTGTCTGTACTATTAATACACTATAAAAGTGTACTGCTCTGTTCAAGCAAGTAGCGTTATATAAATATATACATATGTTACGACACCTATAGGCATTGCATTCATTAAGTAATAACCTGGCTCAGAGCATGGTGCCTGGGAGCAGTGAAAACAAGGCAGGTTTAATAATCCAAGTCTTACAGTAATACATGTCTGGCATCTGGTGTGCGTCCCAATGTTTATATAATGAAACTACTGTACGAGACTTTATAGGGTAAGCTGCCCACGTGTGAATTGCCTGCGGGACATTGTGCACCCAAACATTATATGTAGGAAAAAGCAAAACTCACGATCACTTACTGTAGCTCAGCATCACATTCAGTGAAACCTAATCAGGTAGGAGCCACATGGAGACAGATAGTGCTGTGCCCATGTGGAGCATTCACAGCAGGGAAAGGTACACAGACTTCTTTTTATGGGGGCATCACCTACACCTTCCTCTGGTGCAGGAACCCAGTGGTCTGAAACATGTAGAACTAGGCATCTCTAAATAAACTGAACACTACATTGCATTGCCTATTGCATTGATTTAATACCCTGCTTCAAGCTGAATACCATTTGTGAGTATACACGACTTGCTAGGTCAGGCCTGGAATGGGCTTCAAAATAGGCCCTGGCATTTTGAGTACACAGAGGCCCAAATAGCCCCACAGGCCCAATAAATAGCGACTGTCTATGGCATCTTACAGCAGCCCCCACAGATTGCCACTCCAATAAGGAAAATATTACAGATGCATCGAATCCAGGATTCAGTTTTAGCTCTTGGTGCAGGATTTGGATAAAGGTGAGCGTTCAGATTTGATCCGGCTGAAAGTGGGCAGGTTCATTTCCTAATTTTCAAATTCAAATAAATCTGATTTGAATTGAGTATTTTTATTCTTGATTATCTTGAATCAGAAAAAGTCATTAAAAAAAAAAACAACTCAATTGCCACAAAAATCATATTATTCATTTTTTTTAAAAATGTCTTTTCTGAAAAAATTTAGCTTGACTGTTAAAATTGCAACTTCCACTGACTTGAATTTTATTTCATTCGAATTTTCTTTTTTTTTTTAAATCTCAGGACATTTTTGAATCTGAAAATATTTGAATTTGCAATTATTTTCTCATGGCTTCCTTAACAAAACGTGAATTTGAATTTTAGTTCAATTGCTTATTGTATAGATAAAGGCGACAAATATTTGTTCGCAATTGATGTAGTTTGGACATTTTTCTCAAATTGGAACAGGCAAATTAAAGCTTGGGTTTGGTTTACTTTTTGGCCATGGACTTTTTTTTGCTATTTGAGGGAATCCAAAACAATGATGGATTTGGCGCATTCCAAGAAATATATATATATTTTTGTATGGAAGCACTGAGCACCTGCAGGGTAGATGTGGCACAAATGGCCGGTGCGACAGACACAAGGTGGCGCTCCAATCCACACTTCTGGCTCTGCTGGCTTGAGCCTTATGAAACCTGCCGGAGATTAGCGGAAGCAAAATAAAAGATAAAGACAAATGCCACACGGCTGCACAAAGAAGACCTAAAATAAATGAAGCATGTGATTGATGTGTGCGTTCAGGGTAGTATCTAATGCATAACCTAGTAAATCTGAGGTTATTATGAACATCATGCGGCTATTCATTTGACAGGGGGGGAAAGCTGAGTAAGAGCTGGGGGATGGGAGAAGGTGAAAATGAGGTCTACTTAACCTGTGCGATGCTGACGCCTTTTAAATACTCCCCTTTTAGAGCGTTTCATTTAGAAATAATTCATTGGCGGAAGCTGGTGTGAAGCTTAGGACTCGGGATTTTATGTTACCCTTCGCTCTTCTCGTATTATATTATGTGCCGTTATATTATCTCTCATCACTGTATTTTATACTCACGCCTGGGTTTTTTGTCTTCTGTGTCTGTGCCAGGCAAATCAGTAGGCACTGGGGACCGTATGAATGAGATTGGAATGGCGGCAATTTCACACCGCAATTTGGAGCATAAAAAATATACGGTATGTACGCACATGAAGGTTACATTTATTCATAATGTTCTGGGTTGCTACGTGCCGCCATAATGTGAGTGCGTGTGGGACAAATAAGGATATGGCTGCTCCATTCAGCAAATAATCAAAAAAAAGTTACCGTAAGAACAATGGCGGCGGATTTATCAAAGTTCCAGCTGGGAATCTTGCGCAGTTCTGAGGTGTTGGAACTTTGATGCTATTTTTTTTTAGAATTCAAATGCCAAATCGGTTTAATAAATATGAATCAGTGTCGTTGTTTGTCACTGTCGCTGCCTTTAATTATTCCTGGTTCATTTCATAAATATCTATGATGACCGCTATTTGTCAAAGTGCAGCTTTCCCTGCTCATCGATCTGGTTGAAATTTGTTATTTTGAAATAGATGAAGTGAAAGGAGCTGATCGAACAATGTTTAGCGAATATGGCCCAATTTACTGGTTTTCGGGTGTGGGCACCTATTCGCCTCTTTGGTTGTGCTTGTATGTATGTAACCAGCTTCTAAATGGGTCGGGTTAGAACCAATCTATAACCATTCACACCGTTGTATCACATTTGCATCAACAAAGGCAACTGTTACTAGAAACAAAATTACAGGTATGAGATCCCTAATCCGGAAACCCTTTATTCCTCAGGCTCCGAGTTACGAGAAAGCTATCTCCCATAAAAAAAAAAACAAAACAAAAAAATCTAATTTTTTATAATGATTTCCTTTTCCACCATGATAATAAAACAGTACCTTGTAATTGATGATAACTAAGCTGCATGAATCCATATTGATGCTAAAATAATCCTATTGGGTTTATTTAATGTTTAAATGATTTTTAGCAGCCTTAAGCTATGGTGATCCAAACTACGGAAAAATCCCTTATCCAGAAAGCCCAGGTTCCAAGCATTCCGAATAATAGATCCTATGCCTGTATATATATATATATATACACGCATACATTTAAAGACACACTTACATATAAAGAAGTACAATAAATGAAAGAGCTCACAATAATGTTATCAAAATGATAACCATTTTGAATATTCATAAAAAGGGTTGTTCGCCTTCAAATTAATTAATAGTATGATGTAGAGAGTAATATTCTGACATAATTTGCAATTGGTCTTCATTTTGTATTATTTGTGGTTGTGTGTAGTTAGATTTTTGTTTAGCGACTCTCCACTTTGGAATTTTAGCACCTATGTGATTGCTAGGGTCGAAATTACCCTAACTACCAGCCTGTGTTTTGAATGAGAGACTGGAAGATGAATAGAGAAGGGCTGGAATACAAAGACTAATAATAAAAAGCAACAATAACATTGTAGCCTCATGGAGCACTAGTTTTTTTTTTTTTGCTAACTGGGTCATTGACCCCCATTTGAAAGCTGCGAAAAGTCAGAAGAAGAAGGCAAATAATCAAAAAAAAACTATACAAAATAAAATATGAAGACAAATGTAAAAGTTGCAAGGAATCAGCTATTATATAACATACTAAAAGCTTAACTGCCCTTTTAAGAACATCTGGCTATGTTGCCATGACATCTATGTTGCCATGAAACATATGGGTGACAATTGTGGGGAAGGTATAAATGAGAGGTATAACGCAAAACAAGAGTTAAAATTAAATAGACACCTTCATCAAAAAAGTCATGTAATGAAAGGTGCTAAGTTTGCCTAAGTGCAGTCACCAATAGAAATCAGCAGAAAGCATTTACTGGTCACCTGTAACATATTCATAAGTTCCCATGGTTTTTTTTCCTGGGAAACTTAGTACCTTTTATTGAATGTGGGGGAAAGTTTGTACATGAGCCTGACAACAGATGCAAATCACTGTGTTTTTACCCACAATGCAGTGTTTTTTTTCTAGAATTCCAGTGTTGTTGCAGCAAGTGCCAATTTGTGCCCGATATGTCAAAATTAACTCATGGCTGTTTTTATGGGTGCAAGTTGCAGCTGGCATTTTTGAGAAGGGTGGTATTGCTGCTTCTGGTGCTCAGCATTAAATCACCACACAGTGGGATTGTTTTGGTGCAAGTCTGTTGAACCTATGGCCACAGCCCAGAATTACTGCCATGTTCGTTCAGGGTGCTGGGTGGTAGCTCCCTGGCTTTAGTAGGTGCACTAGGCAACTATATGGATTCTCCTGCCATATTTGTATCATGAAAGTAAAAAGAATTCCAAGATCAATAAATGTCAGTGTTTTTGAAGATCTTTGTAAGTGTAATTGGTACAGGTATTGAAAGCATTATGGGTCCACTTGTTTCTATTCTTTGCAACCCACAGACTTCTGCTTTGTTGTTTTATTTTTAAATATTTTCTTTCATTTTGCAAAAAAAAAACAATTTCAGGAAGTTTGGGGATTATAGTAGTGTTTTTTTTATTATAATGCCAGAGTTATAATCCATCCAACAAAAGAGACACAATAACACACAATAACACACATTGTGTGTTATGCACTAAATCAGGGGTCCCCAACTTTTCTTACTCGTGAGCCAAAGTCAAATGTAAAAACACTTGGGGAGCAACACAAGCATCATAAAAGTTCATGGAGGTGCCAAATAAGGGCTAAGATTGGCTATTGGGTAGCCTCTATGCACACTACAGCTTACAGGAGGCTTTATTTGGTAGGAAATCTTGTTTTTATTCAACAAAAACTTGCCACCAAGTCAAGAATTCAAAAATAACTCCCTGGTTTGGGGGCACTGAGAGCAACATCCAAGGGGTTGGTGAGCAACATGTTGCCCCTGAGCCACTGGTTGGGGACCACAGCACTAAATCATCTGCTTTGTGCCACAGTGGGTTGGGATTCTTCCATTTGGCAGGCATGGTAATCCATGAAAATGGCTTTCAGTTGTGGCCCTGTGTCTGTATATTAGGGAGCTGCATTTATGAATATAGTGCCATTCCTTCCATCACTTGCCTAGAATAAAAACGGAAATGTTAGGGATTGGTCTGGGTTCATTGCTGTGCCATGAGCGCTATAATCCTAAGGTGAAATGAGAAGTTATTATGCATGTGAAAAGATCAAAGCTAATTGATGCACAGCGATCCAAATTATTAGCTCGGTGACCTTTTAGAAAGATGTAAATGAAGTGCCAGGCGATAATTACAGCATTATAAATATTAGAATAATCAGTTATGGGTGATGCAGATCGGCGGAATTGTGCACAAAACTGACAAGCTGCAGATTAGACTCAGTCAGCAGGTCTACCCATTGTATCGTCATAACTCTGCACTATAGCTGTGCCGGCAGGGCTGCCCACTAACTCCATGGCTATGGTGGTTATCATTAGGAAATATACATGTCAATTTGATGCTCAGGAAGAATACATAAGTGTTACCTTTTCCTGACAAAACTTTCCTCATCAAGGCCAAAGTTTCTTTTCTGAATAGCAAGCTTTATCTTTTGGGAAAATACTATAATTACCTGAACATCACTTTCCCCCCCAGGGTTGATGAACTAAATCACTTTTTGTATTTTTTTGCTAGAGATAGAACTCCTTCCTTTGAAATATACAAACTGGTGAGATTGAAATCCTTATGTCATTAAAATTACTGATGGGGAAAAATGCTTCAAAAACAAATTGCTATCCGTAACACTGGCATATTAATCGATTTCCTTTCCCAAGGTGCCTCTTCCAAGTGATCCATAGTAATAAAAGATCAGTCCAATAATCTGCATTATTATTAAATTATTACACGGGGGTTATTATATCATAAGATTATTGCCCAGATTGAGCTTGTTTCCATAATCGCTGCATAATAAATATGTACAGTTACAGAAAAAAATATTTCAGGCAAATTGCTGCAAAGCCCAAATTTTGTCGAAAATTACATTTTTATATAAAGCCCTGTGGCATGAGTGGAATTGATGATCTATACTTCTAACTGTTATTATTTGCTCCCTATATAGGTATTTGATCTATTATACAGAATGCCTAAGAATCTGGGGTTTTCCGCATAAGGGGTACTTCTGTAACTGGTATCACCATACCTTAAAGGGATTGCTATCTTTAAATTCATTTTTAGTATGATGTAGATAATGCTACTCTGAGACAATTTGCAAATGGTCTTAATTTTTTATTATTTGTGGTTTTTTGAATTTTTTTTTCTCTTTGTTCAGCAGCTCTCCAGTTTGGAGTTTTTGGAATTTTAGCAGCTATCTGGTTGCTAGGATCCAAATTACCCCAGCAACGAGGCAGTGGTTTGAATAAGAGACTGGAATATGAACTGAAGAGGCATAAATAGAAAGATAAGTGTCAATAACAATAAAATTGTAGTCTCACAGAGCAACAGTTTTTAAAAGCTGGAAAGAATCAGAAGGCAGCAAATAATTTAAAAACTATAAAAAATAAAAAAACAATTAAAAATTTGCTTAGAATATGTCATTCTATAACAAACTGAAGGATAATTTTAAGGTGAACCACCCCTTTAAGTCTTAAAAGTCATTTAAAAGTTAAATCATTTTATAAAATCCAAACTATTTGCTTAAAGTGGACTCTATGGGACATGGGCTTCTGGATATTGAATTCTGGATAAGAGATTCCATACCTGTTTATCTTGGGGTCATGTAACACAGACATGAACAGAGTATATCTAATCATTCCTTTCTTTAGTAGAGCTTGCAATCTAATTGTGGCATTTGCCCAAAAATGTACACAACCAGGAATAGCATCAATCAAGAGGAAAACATACAAACCCCACGGATGTCAGGGAGCAGTCAGCTGGTAAGCATAATTAAAAGTGGCCATATTGTGAGGCAAGTTGAAGTTTGCCTTGATCAGTGTTAGTTGCTTTACTCTCCCATTCTCTGTGAATAAATATTGACGTTGGTCTCATTTCATCTCTGCTGCCTACAGAAGCACTCGATCCTCCTGCCCGATATCTGCAATATCTGTGTGTTTCTCTGTGCTTTTGTGGGTTTCCCCTGGGTTTTCCAGTTGCCTCCCACACTTCAAAATTATAAAGGCACTTTAATTGGCTGTTGATAAAATTTGCCACAGTTACTGGTATAACTGATGAATGGTCTCTGTAGAGCACAATGTAAATGTGTCAGCACTATTTCAAATAAAGGCGAATAACTAATGCATAAATAATAATAGCAATGGAAACAAGTTATGTGAAAAATGATCATTTTGATAAATAAATGTGCAGAAATGGGGAGGGAAACAGAATATAGGCTCTAAATAAGACTTTATAGTAATATATAATTTAAATGTAATTTTTAAAGACTCTACAGAACATTTTTCATCCAGCAGGAAATTCTTGAATGAAGAAAGAACGCACTATAACCACAAAAGTGCCCAACACGCATTTTGTCTTCTTATTCCATAGGGCTGATGCAAACTATGAGGTTGGTGCAAAGATTTAGTAGGTGGAATTATTTATGAAGGATCTATGACAATTAACTGGTTGCTACTATTAGCACCTGTGGCCACAGTGGGTTCCCTATTTGCCTGTGAATACAGCACTGCTTGCATTTGGCAGAGCTGTATTCACAATGAAGGAGGTACATAGGCGTCTTCCTCATCCCTCCCACCCCCTATTTATCCCCTAACTTGCATATCATTCAGACAGACTGCCTTGGACTTGCCATTGCTACTCTCTGCAGGGTACCCAAGACCCTGGACACAGATGTTCTTGAATGGGCACTAAAGCTCATAATCTTTTGTTATTATATTTTTTATGTTTGTTACTCTTGTTGGCTCTCTCCAGTTCATACTTTATGCTGACATTAAACTGAACAGAACATCTGCCTTTTGTCATCAACCTTAAAATTTTATTTTCTCAAACGTCCCTATCAAAACTAACAAATATCTGGTTGTTAGGGTCACTGAGCATAGAAATAAGCTAGCAGTTGGAATTCCAAATTGGAGAGCTGAAGGGCAAAAGAAAATTAATATGTGATGACCTGTTGGTGTTAATATGCAAAATGTACTGAAATCACTTGAAAAACTTTTTCCATTCTGTGGCGACTTTTTTTTTGCACTTATAGGGGCAGATTTACTAATGCACGAACGGACCGAAAGCGTCTGAACGCGTTTTTTCGTAATGATCGGTATTTTTGCGACTTTTCCGTATGTCCCGCAATTTTTTTGTCGCCGTTACGACTTTATCGTATATTTTCCGTGACTTTTTTGTTGTCGTCGTCGCGAAAAAATCGGATTGGTTTTTCCACCGTTTACAATTGCTCAATACGGAAAAATCTCGACGGCAACGAAGAAGTCGTGCAAAATACGATAAAGTCGTGACGGCGGGGAAAAAATTGCGCAAAATACGAAAAAAACCCGATGGTGACGAAAAAGTCGCAAAATTTTTGTTTCCAATCCAATTTTTTCCCATTCGGGATTCGGATTTGTGGATTAGTAAATGTGCCCCATAGTCTTCGAGTCTATCAGTGCTTTTTCGCTGTGAAACTTATAAACAACTTATAATTGCCTACTGCATACTCAACTTAATTGGAAGGGGCACATTCACCCTGGGTTGGAGTTAGAGAACAGGGGGCACAGGGCAGTGCAGTAAGACTGGGGCCCTCAGCGTAAATCAGAGATCCCCCAACCTGTAACCTCCCAGCTGTTGCAGAATGTCATCGTGCCACATGTCATCAACAGCTGAAGGATGTTAAAGAGCAGCTGTAAGGCTGCAGGTGACAGCCCTAACGGATATAATAAACACAATATTCTTAGAATTACGCAAATGCATTTTTTGCACACTTACCAAGGTCCTGTTCTAGCCAAGGGTCCCTGTGAGGCGCAGTGGCCTGGACAAATGGCGCCTTCGAATCCTAAAATCAGCCATGGGGAAAGACATTTCCAGTTAAGGAAAATGAGAAAAAGTACAGGATGAAATAGTTGTCAGCTGAGCCAGTTTGAAAGCCAAAGATACTTTTTTTTAAGAATTGGGTTTGATATTAATAGAAAGTCTGTGTTTTTATAATGTTTGCACATGTTCCTGGCTGGAAGGATATACTTCTCAAGTAACACAGCCGTCGGAAACCAGAAATGTTACTTTTGATGAATGCATCTAATGCTGTTACTAGATTTATTGTATGGGTGTAGTTACATCACGCATATTGCATTGAAATCCATTGGGAAGAGAACACGTTCTGAAGAGATTACATCTCCATGGCATGCATTGCAATGCAGGTTCTTATTCAACAATCCCTGCCATTTTTCACCCTGCGTTCTCTCCCATAACCGACTTCCTCTGGCAGCACAACGGCCAGCCTGAACATGGCGGCTGCTACGCGCAGGAATCTCTGCTCTTTGATGAATTCCTTTCTTTACCACTTCTGTGCCGCCATATCTCACAGACAATGTTCTCATTTGTAGTTGCTGATGGATTGCTAAATAATACACGCTGTCCTGAATTACCCTGTAATATGAGGCCAACCTTAGCGTTTTGGTGGTTTACAGCCCATTCCTACACAGCAGAAAATACAGTAGTATATTACCATCACTCAGCAAAATCACTCAGGCGTGTCCCATTGTATCTCATAGCCAAAGAATGCTCAAAGAGAAAAATGTTGAGTAAAGAAAAAAAAAACCAGTGTGTTCTGTACTTAACAAAGAAATGCACTGAATTTAGGGAGAAAGATAAAGAATCTAATTGCTCAAAATGCGGAGGCTTATATATCAATTTCTGATTTTCTGAATTTTCACTTCACAAGTCACCCTCAGTTTTGGTGGTGGGGCCCTGGGAAAAAATGTGCCGGGGAGGCCGACCCCCCCCATTGTTACACCACTGCTACAAAGTCTACATACATTTTGCCTAGGACAACTTCCATTGACATCTACATAAACTCACAAGCTTTTAGATGCTAAGGTTTTACATTTGAATTTTTTGCGCTTAGTAAAAGTAGTAAAAAGGAGTTTTTGTGGAAAAATATGAATTGTGGAAAATATTAGAATTCAAATGTTGATAAATCAGCCCCATAAAGTCATTACTCACAAGGGCACCCCTAGGAACCCCACAAGGACTCAAATCTTAAATAATGTTTTCTTCTACAAAGACATCTCAACATGTTTTTGAAAAATTATAATAAACATTTAACAAAGGCAATAATGAATGTAACAGAGGTTCTAGATTCAATTATGACACACAACAAATTACAGTTGTGCCTAGTGAGCCTTTGTTCTATGAAAAATACATCTATAAACACATTGGAATCACATTCGTACATCTCAGGTAAATGTTCTAGCATTCAGGAACTATATCCACAATCCCCTCTGCCCTCTCCCCAACCATCTCAAACTAAAAAGGGAAGGGTTCCCTAGCACCTGGGGGCCAAATGTGGAACTTCACATCTGGGTTAACAATTTTGATGTCACTTCCAGTCTCCAGGCCAATGATTGGCGAGCAGGAACCAAGTTTGCCAGGTTGGCTATCTGAGCACTCACTCCTGGTCGGCAATCACCATCCAAAGCCACCAGAAAATGAAACAGAGATTCATACTTTTTTAAATAGGCCCCATAATGTTTATTAATCCAGGGGTCTAAGAAAAAACTTATTATAATGAGGTCTGGAAGGATTATATTTCCTATAAAACAACAAAAGCCTACTGTTGTTGCACAATCTACTGCTGAAGGCCCAAAGTTCTAATCTGTACCAAACATCTCATCCCTCTGTTCTTGTTAGCAATGTGATTGGTGCAAATAAAATGTCAATAAAATTGTCAGGTACACAAAACAAAATTCACCTCACTGAGATGAAAATGGAGGAAGGGATTTTGGGTGTTGGTACCCATATCTGGGTTGGGGTTGCTAAAGGAACATAGAGTGAAGGACCAAATCTAAGGGGAAAAAAGCATAACTGGGAATGTTGCCCATTCGTCATTACCAGCATTTGGTGGGATGCTAGGATGCACAGGTTTTATATCTTTATCAGGACTGCTAAATACCTAAAGGTTATTCATGGTTAGCCCTAAATCTAAGTATGGCGCTGTATTAAAGAGGGAGAAAGAACTCAACATAAAATTACATTTATGTATTCTAAGAGCTCTTCTGAGCACTTTCAGTTTTTGTTAAGATTTTCTGTCTGTAAGGAACTGCAGCCACCAAGGTATGCTTGTAGATTGTAAGCTCTTTTGGGCAGGGCTCTCTTCACCTCTTGTATCGGTTATTGATTGCTTTATATGTTACTCTGTATGTCCTATGTATGAAACCCACTTATTGTACAGCGCTGCGGAATATGTTGGCGCTTTATAAATAAATGTTAATAATAATAATAATAATGCTACAGTGCTGGCAATGGCTTTATTCCCTGAATGGGAGACTTTTCTGATCTGAAACCGCTGTACAAAGTGAATGCTGCCCCCTTTGGAATTCTGTTACTATGCAGTGCTCTGGGGGTGCCATAAGAATATTGTGTCCACCACGTACCCCATACAGCACATAGTTATGCTCTTTCCTTTAGGCAGGGAGAATGTGTCTGTTTTCTTTTCAATAAAGGTAAGTTGTACCTTTTGCAGAAACACCAACCACAACGTCTGTTGCTGTTTAACAATAAAAGCAGGGAAAACACAAAAAAGCATATTTCTTCCAACATATTAAGGGATAGAGACTTTAATGTTTACAATAATCTGCCAGGTAACAGATGCTTGTGTTTATTTATTATTGGCTCCCTTAAATGCATAACAACCTATATCTGTTTGTGTGCCTCTAGGTGTCACTGTTTAGCTGTTTTCAGATTCACAGCTTCCCGGCAAAACAAGGTAAATGCTTGCTATTTAACCATTTACTGAGGGATCCAGACCTTTCATCGAGTACACATCCTGCAAACAGCTGTTGGAAAATAATAATGTTATTGTTGGGAAGGCTTGTATAGGAGAGGTCATCGGTGCTGCAGTTGGAGGATGTTTATGTCTGTACTTTAAATATCAAGTTAATCCCCGATGATCGAAAATCTGCTACTACTGAAATATACTGTGCCCAGAGCAGGAGATGTCCAGCTTCCTCCATTTACTGAGCCCACTATCTGTTATACCTACATAAATATAGCTTCATTGAACTCTCAACAATTTGTGAAAGGTTCTGACTAAACTAAATTTCGTACTCCCATTCCTCCTACTCTCATATACAGCTCTAAACAGGATAATGGGACAAATTATTATTATTAACATTTATTTATAAAGCGCCAACATATTCCGCAGCGCTGTACAATAAGTGGGTTACATACATTGGACATACAGAGTAACATATAAAGCAATCAATAAACGATACAAGAGGTGAAGAGGGCCCTGCCCAAAAGATCTTACAATCTGACAAATTCTAATAAGCTTATAATTCATTGCTATTTGGCAAAATCTATAGTTGACAATATTCTGCCAAATCTAGATATGAAAACTATTATTCAAAATGCATGTTACCTGGGGTTTCCCGTATAACGGATCTTTCTGTAATTTGAATCTCCATACCTGAAGTCTTCTAAAACTTATTTAATTATTAAATAAAGCCAATAGGATTATGTCGCCAATATGTATTCATGCAGCTTAGATACAATCAAGTACCAAGTACTGTTTTATTATTACAGGAAAAAATGTTAATGATTTGATTAAAATGGAGTCTGTGGGAGATAGGCTTTCTGTAATTCAGAGCTTTCTGGATAACAGGTTTCCGGATAGGTTTCCTGTAACTCAGAGCTTTCTGGATAACAGGTTTCCGGATAACATATCCCATACATGCATTTTAGTTTTGGTGCATACCTAATACAAACCTTTTTTTTAGGACTAAAAAGGGGGGGGCAGCATTGGCGACCAACAGTATAAAATTTAACAAATATCGACAGTAGAAATGAACAAACTGGACCCAGTTTGAGTCCTAACATCAATGTGAATAATGGGAATTTGCAAAGATGATTAAATATTGTATGATATTAAAATTGCTTTGTGTTTATCTTTAGAAAACAAAAAGCACAGAATCCAATTACAACACTGACAATATTTGTAGTTTATTCTATTTTAGAATTATCTTTAGTTTTTAAATGATCAGGGCAGTAAGTGAAGCTCTGTCCCAATTATATAGGAATTCTTTAGCCATTGGCAGAATTACAGTCTGCATTCCAGTATGAATCCGAATTCCTATTTGGCCATTGATGTGTATAGACAGAGAGGCACAGCTTACATAAATCATCTGCATTATGCGTACAGTAACAAACATTTGTCTTGCACTGAGGTCATCAAGGGAGATTGGTCTGTAGCAGTCATTTGAAAGGGAAATATTCTTGTTTGTTACAATGAAAAAGGCTGGAGGCTAGACCATAATAAGCCAGCTTCAATGCAGATAAAGCAATGAAAAAGAGAGAAAAAAAAAAACTAAGCGGAAACAGACAGTGAGAGACTGGAAACCAGGCAAGAGTCCCAGTTAAATTCCATCACCCTTTGCATATGGAAGTACAAAGGGGAACCTGGAGTTGTAAGTGTGAGTCACATCTCCTCCCAGGAACTGGGGACAGCAATTCCCAGCATCTGTTTCCTTAACTATCACCCAGAGGATACTCATTCTAAATCACAGCGAGTAAAAATAGAGGCAGGACGTTGGCTCAGAACAAATGAGAGGCATCAGACAGATATCATATTCTGTATACATTCGCCGTGGCTTCTGTCTTCTTTAGGTAGATAACTTAAACGGCACAGGGGTGTTCATTAGAAAATCATTTTTCTTGGTCATACTGCAAAAAAACATGCCCCAAAAAAAGGGGGATTTTTATAAAGGAACATATGTGATTGGGCGTTGGTATTCCGAGCCCATAGGTCTACATGGCTGGATTCTATTACTGGCTCAGGGTATAAATCACTGCTGAACTCAGTGCTTAAACCTGGAAAAGCACATGTGTTGTGAGTGTGCCTATTGATTCCTTACTTAGAGATCATCACTTAGTATCTGGAAATGATTGTTCCTGGCTACGAAATGTAACATGCTTCTTTGATCCACAAATCAAAGAGGCCAAGACAGACTGGGATATTGGTTAGTTTGTGTTTCATGCAAGAACAGTTATATATCTTGCTTTTCTTGATCGTCATTAGCAGGTATTGGTATTTATTACGGTTTAGCCACAGTGGGATTTTTTGTATGCTTTAAGATAAAAATGTACCCTGTTTAGGGGGGAAAAGGAGGGAATATTTATAATTTCTCTTCTTACGGATACAATTCAGATTTTAGAATCTGAGTAAGAAAAAGGTTGGCATAAGTAGTTAGCTTAGTGTTATATCTACACATATACATATCTATATATATATAGTATACAGGGAGGAGCACACCCTATACAAGTCCAAATGCCCTTGGTGCAGGTCAAAAACAAAAATATAATAGAAAGAGTGCCGCACACATAGGGATCAAGTCCCTATGTGTGCGGCACTCTTTCTATTATATATATTTCAGAATGCTCAGAAACTGGGGTTTTCCAGATAAGGGTTCTTTCAATAATTTGGATCTCCGTACCTTAGACATCATAACATCAATTAAATTCAATAGGATTGTTTTGCATCCAATAAGGATTTATTATATCTTAGTTAGGATCACGTACAAGGCACTGATTTATTATTGGAGAGAAAAAGGAAATCCTATTTAAAAATTACATTTATTTGATTTAAATTGTGTCTATGGAAGATTGCCTTCCCATAATTTAGAGTTTTTTGGAAAGCAGATTTCCGGATAACAGATCCCATACCTGCATGTGGAAATCAAAGTGACACCTGTATATCCTAGTGCTACAACTGAATGTGCACCAAACACATCCACACATATGTTGGGACTATGCCTCCACAAAACATGGAAACAGCAGCTTAATTTTTTTTTATTGTGTATGGATCCTGCTCGATCCTGTGAGATTTCATGGGCTGCATCCAAAGTTTTCAGCTTTTGACAGTCTTTGGGTGCAGGTTATACAGACATAAACAAAACAGACACTACCTTATATCCTCAATGTCAATGGGGAAATACAAAATTTTAATAAAAATGTTACCATGGCAGCTGACTTTCGTGTGGTTTATGGGGTTTAAGGCACTGTGTGTGTTTGTTTTTTCTCTTGACAAAGTCCCTAGTGTGGGGCCATTGATCTGAACTTGCTCCTTATCTTTCAGAGAATAGAAGTTTCTTTACGCCTTAGGTTCTTTCTACCACGATGAAGAGGATTCCCTAGCATGGAGTACCTCAACTTATGTGTAATTAACCAACGTGGAGAGAAATTGCATTTTTCTAGTCTATTTGCTTGGCCTCAGTTCCAGTGTTAATGATGCTGTTACCATGTGATTCACAAGGTATGGGTCAATGGGACATATTTATCAAACTGTGCAAAACAATGACCAAAAACACCATACATCACCAACTGATCGCTAGCAATCACCACATAAAAAGTGGCATGTATCTATTTTTGGCATGTAAAAAACAGCAATACAGGTATCGGACGCCTTATCTGGAAACCCATTATTCAGAAAGTTCTGAATTATGGAAAGGTCATCTCCCATAGACTCCATTTTATTTCACATTTTCAAAAATGGTTTCCTTTTTCTCTGTAATAATAAAACAGTACCTTGTACTTGAACGCAATTAAGATATAATTAATCCTTGTTGGAGCCAAAATAATCCTATTGGGTTTAATTACTGTTTAAATAATTTTTTTCGCAGACTTAAGGTAGGAGATCTGAATTACGGAAAGACCCATTATCCGGAAAACCCCAGGTCCCGAGCATTCTGGATAACTGGTCCCATACCTGTACTCAACTTTTTTACACTGCTAATATAATAATGTCACCTACAACTAGGGTCCCTATAGCATTCTTGTACTTTTTCTCTCTATACTTTATCAGTTATAGATGCTGACAACGAAAAAATGTTCCTACTTTTACGGAGTTAAAAAAAACTGTTTATATAAATATGACGAATTTCACTTACTGTAAATCCAGCAGGGTTGCCAGCTCGTTGTGTTTATTTTTAGCCAAGAAAGAAAGAAAAAAAAAAACCAGGGTAAAAGGCACAAGAAGACAAATTGTTTCAGTTACAATTTAAGGAAAAACAACAGGGATCTATTGAAATCTTGCAAAACCTCTGGGAATTTCATACGTGTTTCATATTTGTAGTAAGAAAATGCATATACCCCTTTGAAGCTTCGGTTTTTTAAATGTAGGTAAATAGGAAAAGCATTATGTCGTTGACATTCGTTTTGCTGAAAGTGAAATGTATGGATTATCAAAGGCAAAGCAGTTTAGCAGTTATACAATGTATAAACGATGCTGTAACTTAACATGCGACGAGGAATGTATTAGGTATAAGCTATGCACAGGCTGCTCCTTCCTACATTGTGTGCTGAGAGTTATGGCACACTAGGGCTTTGCCCGCTGCTAGGGAACATAAAGCAGCACTTTCTTCTGCCAGCCTTTGTTTGGCACAGCGAGCTTGCAGGTGTGTGTTTTTAGGCAACAAACATCAGCCGGGAGCTGCTTGCAAGGTTTCCCACTGCAGTCAAAAGGAAAGAGACCCACGGCAATGCTACCCTGATTGGAAATGGCAACATTTACAGGAGCCAAAGAATATTTGTCTAAAACTCATGAATTCGAGTTATGGTTTCAAAAAATGTTTGTTATATATTAAAGGGGAACACTGCCTTCTGAACCAACATTTGTTAAACACAAAACACAGAAACCCCTAATATCCCTATCACTGTAATCTGTTCCTTCAAAGAGTATGAATAAATACCATTTTTATATGCTAAAATCCAGCTGCAAAACGGCTCTTCCCTTTCTGCATCATTTGAAATCCTGGCAGGGGAGGAGGGACTAAAACATTGATGTTACAAATTGTAACAACTTCTCCACAGCTTACAGACATCATGCAGGAACTACATAACCCACAATGCATTGCACTGCGATGTTACTTTCCTTATTAAAATCATGTGTGCAGGGAATTCTGGGATTTGGATGATGCAGGCTAAAGGCAGGCTGAGGACAGTCAACTACTGTTGAGAACAGGGGATGGGGCTTAGGGAATTGTTCCAAACTATATTATTACAATAAAAATCATGAAAAGGCTGCATATTTTTCACTGATGTATATTGAAAAGTTGCTTGAAAATACAGGTATGCGGCCCATTATCCAGAATGCTTGAATACCAAGGGTATTCCGGATAAGGGGTCTTTCCATAATTTGGATCTTCATACCTTAAGTCTACTAAAAAAATCAGTAAAACATTAATTAAACCCAATAGGATTGTTCTGCATCCAATAAGGATTAATTATATCTTAGTTAATTTTTACAGAGAAAAAGAAAATCAATTTTAAAAATCTAAATTATTTGATTAAAATGGAGTCTATGGGAGACAGGCTTTCCGTAATTCAGAGCTTTCTGGATAACGGGTCCCATACCTGTATGTTCAAGTTGTGTTTGTGTGGAGTTGCCCTTTAAGAGCAAAGAATCTGAAAAACTCAAATGTAAAAATGTGGCATCCTTAAGCTTGCCAGTTTATGTAGAAGTCAATGGGAGCTGTCCTAGGCAAAATGTATGCAGTTTTTTGATTGAAGTTTTTTTTAAAAATGATGGGTAAAAATAAATGATTAAAAAAATACTAATTTCATGCATTTGAGTTTTCTCTTAAATAAATATGCAAACATTCGAGTTTTAGAGGCATAAATACAGAGGAAGCAGACCTTGCGGTTGCAGGAGGGCCCAGGAGTGCACTAAGGCCATAATTAATTTTACATTTCTATATATGTTGGTACCATAGGTCAACTTACCAATGTTTTGGGGCCCTCAATTAAATTTGCTGTGGGGCCCAGTAACATCCCTCCCACAGGGCATAGGTCTAGGTCTACTTTATTAGGAATAGTTAACTCCTTTAATCCCCTACATTAGACTCTATAGGCTTCAAAATAGAGGTGCAGAAGTCTTTTGAAAGGGAGAAAGGGATAACTTTTTGGTATGCTCAGCAGATCTTGTCAAATGTAATTGCTTCTATTGGAGTTGCTAGAGGGTGTGATTTAAGAGTGATTAATGGAATATTTAGTGGTTGGGCCGATGTTGTTAATAGATTACCTCCGGGGTTCTGCAATTGGTCTTTTGCTTTTTTGTTCATAAATGATCTTGGGATTGACATTATACTGTCTCTGTTTTTGCCCGCTAACAATAAATTAGTGGTTTTCAAACTCTGGATCCCAGAGCAATAGGATGGGGGTTACAAGCCCAGTTATGGTGTCTATTTGCTCTTCTTCTTCCTGATGAAATCCATATTTAAAGGTTATTATATATAAAGGGTAATATTTGAGGTGAACTTTTTTTGACCATATTCATGGAACTATGGATGAAATTGCAAACCTTTGATTTATCTGCCACCCTTTTATGAGTCAAGGAAACCCTGAGCAAATGTTGGACCTCAAAGGGTTACTAAAACAGAAGTTGTCTGACAACAACTGTCCTAAATTGTGCAAAACTAAGTTCCATGCAAGACCCTGACAGTTTGCACAGCAATATGAATAAATTGTGCACTATACTGGAGGTGGGAGGGTATAGATTTCACTGTTTATGAGGTATATTGTTACACTGACTAGACAGTGAAATAATAGCAAAAATGCACAAAAAAGGCAAATGACTCCAGATTCTTAGCAAAGCAGTAATAGCTGAAGTTCTACTTATGAAAAGAAGAATGACAAAAGAGCAAAAGATTTGTAGGCTACCAGTGGGCAATAGTTAAAGATAACATATAGGGGTATCAAAGAATAACAGGAGAGGCAATAGGTATCAGAGAAGAAAATGTAGGGGACCATAGGACTTCCTTTCCCCTATTAAGACCCTGGTTAGTAACCCATGCCCTGTGGGAGGGAAGTATTTTCCATTGGCTCAGAGGTGTTATATCAGTCCCAGTTCCCTAGTGAATAAAAGAAATACATTCTCATTTTCTTTCTGGACTCCACCATTGCAGGAGGTGGATTTGCCAGAGGACCTCAGTATTAGATAAGAAGTGGCCAGAAGTGGTCAGACGTGGCCAGACCCTAAGGTAACCATTACTTTTAAAGTTGTGGAAACATCCTATGAATGAGGTTATAAAGTGACAGGCTAGTATTCTGTCACAGTACTGCACAGGGGCAGCCAAGGCTAATAAGCAAAAACAGTTCTCTTTTCTACCAGTAAGAAGTAGTGGGATTAGGATTCTCCAGGTGACATCTGCCGGAACAGGTACTTCACCGGGTTAGGGTTCAGGCTATAGTATAGTCCCTTGGGCACCACTAAATATTTGGAAGCTGGAGGTGGCACCTATCGTTAAATTTACCACTGTTGTATTAATATCATTAAATCTTTTCTCTCAGTCATTAAAGGAGAGTGCAAGTCAAAATGTAAAAAGCATACTGCCCAATAGTCCTCCTATTGTTTAGTAAAAACGCCACACTTTTGGCTCACCTAATCAAATATTTACTCAGTCACACTTACTTCACATTTTCTATCTGTTTTCTTGAACAGGCAGCCATCTTTAAAAGGGTATTCTCTCTTCCTTTCCCTCCTTGCTTCATACTGCACATGTGTTTCATTCCCAACCCCCCTCCCCTCTGCCAGATCCGCTTCTGATTGGCTGGTGGGCATGTGTAGCTCAGAACAGGAGACAGGATCAAGTTACACACATGCTCAGAGAATAGGAAGGCTGCCGCTGGCACCTACAGGAAGGACAGAGAGATTTCAGTGATGTCACTGTAGTCTTCACACTGCTGTAGGCTGCCAGCACCATATCTCAGAGAGGCAAGCAGGGATCTGGGAATTTAGATATGCAGTAAGTACTTAAAAAGAATGCCTTTAGACCTACTTTTAATTTATATTAACCTTTCATTGTCCTTTAAGTGTAGGGAAGAAGGAAGAACCTTTCTTTTAAAATAAAGTGTTATTTTATGGTTAAGAGCCACTGGTGGCCTTTATTTTTACTGTCACAGCCTCACTAGGGAACTGGGACTGATGTAACACCTCTGAGCCAATGGAAAAACTTCCCTCCCACAGGGCATGGGCTGATATTAGCTGCCAATTCGGGTCCTTCAGACTGATTCGACTGCTTATCTGTCCATGTATGGGCACCCTCGACAGGCCTGCCCAAGCATTATTTCACTTAAAATTGGACAGATTTAGTTTGGGCAGAGTTGATTTTTCCGTCGGATCAGGGACTGCATTGGCTCGTTGAGACCCAATATATACGCCATTTTAATTCATTTGGCCACCTTTAATTGGTCAACTCCTTTATCACCTTTACTTTAGTAGCATGGTCAAGTGCATGGGCAAGTGTTACTGCTGATGTTTGTGTGATCTTCTATAGGCAGTCATTCTATTTAGAGAGGGTGATACCCTACAAAGTGTTAAAACCTTACAACAAGAAAGGTATAAGTAAGTCCTGTTTTATCACTAGATTTGATAAACCCATCCAAAGTAGCTTTTTATAATGGCAAAAATATGATATAGCTTTATATGGTTGAATGTTCTTTAGATGCAGTATTCCATTGACTATATACCAAAATGTGCCATATATTTTGCATAAGCAATGGCCATGTGCAATGAGGAAGCAAGGCTCGTGTTACAAAGTTTGTGGTTTTTAAATAAAGCTTATTAGAATCTGACTGAAGAGGAGGTCAAAGCGAAGAGGTCATTTAAAGTCAAACCATGATTTTCTATACCCTTTAGGCTTTTCTAAAGAAGCAGACCAAAAGATACTTTCATTAGAAAACATTCACCTTGATTACTTCATTGATTTTGAGACAGGGAAACAAATATCTCATCCTTATGAAATGCATTGCTTGGCCTTAATGTCATGTCTCTGTTATTGACTATGGCCTTTGACAACATGAAAATTCTAATATTGACTTGATCACTTTTGGAAGGAGCTTCTTCTCTTTGCATTGCAAATGCAGCAAGCGGAGAGTAATTGCACGAAGCGACGGAGCCTCTGTTGATGAAAACTGATACAAATTGTGTCACAAAGAATTACCATGATCTTTCATTATTCCTCCTTGAAAATATATATATGGTATAATAAAGTCTATGTTTCAAATGTGTAAAACTCAAATGTTACAATCTCTATTCATGTGCGCTGTGCATATTTCAAATCCAAGCTTCTGGCTATTTGTTCTGCATTTAAATGCACAAGTCTATACACTAGTATCAGGGCAGGACACCTGTTTCTACATACCCTATGGGGTACAACCTCTCCAGCACTTCAGTATGCTTCTCAAAAGTTGTGATAATAGCAGTCATAAAGTCATCAACTGTATCATACTGTATATACATGTTCATCTTCCAATCGCAGCACACCTTCACTTTCTCAAAACGATTATGGTGCACCTGTCTAGCCACAACCACTGCCAAATGTTGTATAAATTACAGAAAAAAGACAAACAACCATCATTCATATGCAGTAAAATTATATTAGATTATATCAGATATATAGTAAAATACATTAGCCCATCTGCAATGTTTTGGAGTGTACTTAGACTCCTTTATCATGCCAGGGATAAAGTGACACATAGTAGCCCGCTTTTAAACAAGAAATTCTTCCATACACAGGAAATTACATCATTATAGTAATCATGGCAACCACCAAGCCTCAATTATCTTCAGCAGATATACACCAGTTCAGAAGGCCACCATAAACAGAAAAGGAAAAATTATATCCATGGAGAACAGAGAAACTCTATCATAAATATACATACAAATCATAATCTTTATTTAATCCATGCGGCGCCAAAGTATTAAGCCTATGTATCCACCACACTTCACGTCTCCTTAATATCTGCTATCTCCTCCCGTCCTAGGGATGGGAACCATCTCTAGGATCATGAACTTCAATTGATTCTCACTGTCCCCATGTTCAATATAATGTCTAAAGAGTCTAAAGGTAATTTCATATTGACCTTCCTAATGGTAGAGTGGTGCTGAGAGATACGTGTCTTGATGTGCAAAATGGTCTCACCCACATACAGGAGACCACATGGGCAAACCGAGACGTATACAACAAATTTGGGTAAACAGGTATGATACCCCCTGATCAGATATTCATTCCCCATTCCCAGTTGCATGAAAGATCAACCCTTCAACACAAAACTACACTGGGAACATGATAAGCAAGGTTACATACCCTGGCTCTAGAAAAGACTGTACCATTCTCCCCCCGTACCCTCATATCTGACAAGACCAACTGAGATAATCTGGTATGTCCCTTCCTATATGAGATCAGAGAAAAAGACTGTAATTCTACAAATATCTGGATAAGCTGATGTCAGAGTACCTCAGTGTTTCCACAATATAGTGAATACAATAACACTTCCCATATTGAGTCAAAAAAGGTATACAAGGTTTCTTAACCCTGCTGATATTCCCTCTGTCCTCTTTGACTTGCTTCAAATGTGATCCTTGAACTTCTGTATAGTTGGCACCACTAAGTCCTTTCTGCCTTCCGTTCCAAACTGAGCACTGCTGTGCCTATTGACGCAGGGGAACCCTGGAGCTACCAACATCTCCAGACCAGTAGGTACCTTCAGGGTTCCTTCAGTTCCCTGCGTCAATTACTGCTATTAATTTGCAGTAAATCAATAGAACACACACAACACTCGCACACCAAATCTGGAAATTACACCAGACAGACTTCAAAAATATTTGGTGCAACTACGACCAATTTAAGATCAAGCACAAACACAGTTGCATTCATTTTGGCGAATCTAGAGCAATTGCAGCAGGTTCATTACAATTGCATCAAGAGCATCATTGCCCCTTTGAGACTGCAATGATGCTGGAATTCTGGGGGGAAAAAATGTTTGCATTGTTGAAAAAATATGGCAAATGCACTCGAAAATGCATTCTGCTTACTGCACTTGGGGGGTGTAGACGGGCCACCACATCTGTTACCCTTGCTTTATACATTTATTCATACTGTAGGTTGCAGTAGTAATAGAAATCTGGATAAAGGTTTTAGGGAAGTGTTAATTACAATATCCCTTACCTCTCTAAGGTAGATTTCTCTTTATCTAAGACAGCTGGTCAGCATAGGTCAGTACGTGGGTACCACTATATAACTGCTAGTTAACTGTATAACTGTTTTTTTATTACTTTACAAATAATGACTTTTTTCAGTTGCTTGCTATTTTTTATTTTTCACTACTTGAGAAAAAAAAAAAAAATGTAAGTTGTTTTTCCCCTCTCGTGTATCCCATTCAGTAGCTCAGTAAGCCTGGTTGCAACTCTCTTAATTGTTACAATTTTAGTGTTACTTTATGGCAGTGTCATATTCTGGCTTCTGGGTCCCACCAGAGAACCTGAATGTAGGGACCACTCTAGGCACCATTAGATATAATATCTATAAAATGGTATCTGTATTACACATTTCTATGGTAGAAATAAAAGTGCTGATGGACATATAGTGGAGCCCACTGGGCCCTGGGCCCCATAGAAGATTTCCTGGCATCCTGCTAGGTCAGTCTCATAATGCCTCATGGTAACAAAACGATGTTTGGTTGAGTCAAAATGATTTAATGAACAATTGAGAATAACAGTAAAAGTTCATAAACAGGTAAGAGGTCTAGGCAGGCAACAGGCAGTAGCGAATTTGAGGACAGGCAAATGGTCGGGGCAGGCAGCAAAATCTGTGGGTTTAGACACAAGGTCAGGGATAGCGGCGCATAAGCAAAACTTTATCAGACAGGCCAGAAGTTAAACCAGGAGATCAGAAATAACATCATTAGGTCAAGGCAGGAACACACTCACAACAGAAGCAAGAATGAGAAGCTCTGGATTTTATAACAGGGAGTCACGATAAAGAAGGCTTGATCACAGGAGAAGGGTTTAATGATCCAGCAGCAAAGTAGAGAAGGAGACAGATTATATAGCCCCATATGGGACTTGCATGCAGCTGGATTACAACTGCTTTCAGGTGTTGGCAAAGTAAAGCAGAGTCAAGGGGAAAAATTATTAAAAAGAACCAGCTATATGAAGCCTCCCTTTACGTAAAGGAAAACTAGCCCTGAACAATGTAGGTCTTTATAAAAAATATATTGCATAAACAAGCTCATATGTAAAACCCTGCTTCATCTAAATAAACCATTTTCATAAAAATATACTTTTTTGTAGTATGTGCCACTGGGTAATCCTAATTAGAAAACTGCCATTTTAAGAATTAAGGGCTGCCTTCTAGGATCATAGGATTCACAAACAAACAAGCCGAGGCACATATACATGCTAGGCCCCATCAGCCAATTAATGGGCAGAATTTTCTGTCATTTGCTTTCATACTTCTTCCTGTTACAGTTAAAGCTGCATTATTTCTGGTCATGTGATCTCTGAGGGAGCACCCAGCCCATCACTAAATGGTGGATCAAGGGAAAGGATGTAAAAGGGCAATATTTACTGATATATATATTCCAGTTTGGCAAGATTCTTTAATAGGTCACTTAACATAATATAAACTGTTGGTTAAGTATTCATTCTTTGGGCAGGGCCCTCTTCACCTCTTGTATCGGTTACTGATCGCTTTATATGTTACTCTGTATGTCCAATGTATGAAACCCACTTATTGTACAGCGCTGCGGAATATGTTGACGCTGTATAAATAAATGTTAATAATAATAATAATAATAATAATATGTCAATGTAAAAATCATGATAAAAAAGGTTAAACTGGTGCAATAACAAGAAGATTTATTGACAAAAGAGGACAGAAGGGGGCAGGGGGGGGACACAGTTTTCTCATTTAAGGATAAACCTAGGTAAGTAAATATATAATATCACGATAGTGTTGCTCCTTATGAAAAGTGTCAATTAAATAGCGCAAAATAGAATGGCAGTGGCCATATAAAAAGTCATAGTAAATAATGGGTCTGTGCATTTACAGATTATAATCATTGCCTAACTGTTTTTATGTGTAGCTTCATAACTAAAGATACATGCTTTTCTGGGTTTTTCATGTAATGTTGCCATCTTTTTTGGCAAAATTGATATATTTTACCTTTGTTTCCTGTTACTGTGAAACCTCAATTTTACATACTCTGATTTGAAGTTTTTCCACATTTTACACTGTTTTTTGTCATCCTACCAATATATCATGCATTTCTCTGACTTTATACTTTCACGGATTTTGCACAATTATTTTTTTGGTCTCCTAAGTAACATAAAATGGGAGTTCTACTGTCATAACATTGGCATCAAGCATCATTTTTACTGACAAGGTGAGTAAAATGCCGACTAGATGTTAGCCCTATTTTTGGTGTATTTTTCTACTGCCATTTACACACATTCTTATGGAAATTACAAGAAAACATCTTATCTGGAAACAGTTTACTGAACAGTAGGAATCCAAAGCAGGGGGTAAGTCCACATGGGTTACATGACAAATGTAATGAGAAATTATTTTTCAAATGCTCTTGAGGGCCAGAGAAAACTGCCCAAGGGCCTGTGTCCTTTATAAGGGGTAGTAAAACGGCTTCTCCATTCCAGGCGAAATAATGGAACAATGCTCCAAAATTCACTACACTAATCATCTACTAACATTGGAATATCCTAACAGCACACTGAACATAGCTTGCTTGGCCTTTAAGACTTTATAGAGCAAGATCTGTTACTCCTGAGTGCTCTTAAAGACCATACTGGGAAAGGAGGGCCGTCTTGTTATAAAATGAACTAGATGTTCAGTTTGTTTTCCAAAAGGCCAGGAATTTACTCTGCAGCACTTTTCTTGAATAGAGTAATACATAAAAATAAATGTCTTAAAATGTCTAAATTTCCATAGGCAATAGGTTTATGAGCTGAACTGCAATTAATTGAATTCTAGTTTGTAGAGCCATAACTCCAACACTCCACCAATTCCACATGACTTCTTTAGTTACCTTGCTGCTTGAGTTGCTTTATTGGCAAGACAGGAGGTACAGTGGAATAGGACAAATCCCTGGAGTTGTGGGAGCATGCTACATTGCCTCATCTAAAGTACCTCGTGTTTGTCCAGTAAACTAAATTGAGCAGAGAAGTAAGTAGGGTGCTATGGCATTTATTACCTGGCATGGTGTGACTGACGTGCTGTGCTGGCGGCGCAGAGCCAAGCTTATAACACTAAATGGCATCTGGAGAAAACCTGCATGTGACCGCCAACAATATTGTAAATGAGTTTGTCATAATGGGCGTATAGAGATTTCTAGTTACTTATTGTTTATGTCATGTATTTTATAGTATTCTTCTTCTAACTTTACCTGTCTGGGTTGCTTAAAATGTAATATAAACTTGTGACTTTTTCCTACATATTTAGGGGCCCATTTATCAATGTATGATTGCTTCCGAATCCAAAAAAATCTTATTTTTTTGTGTTCGTACTGTGCGCATTTTTGTAAATTTTTTCGCTAATTTGCGTGTGTGTCAAAATTTATTTGTCGCAACGAATACGAAAGTTTCGGATTCATTCAAGCTACGGTATCATGACTTTCCTTGGGCAGGTTGGAGCTGCAGAGTGCCATTGAGCCCTATGGGAGACTTTCCTTGGGCCGGGTTGGAGCTGCAGAGTGCCATTGAGCCCTATGGGAGACTTTCCTTGGGCCGGGTTGGAGCTGCAGAGTGCCATTGAGCCCTATGGGAGACTTTCCTTGGGCCGGGTTGGAGCTGCAGAGTGCCATTGAACCCTATGGGAGGCTTTCCTTGGGCCGGGTTGGAGCTGCAGAGTGCCATTGAGCCCTATGGGAGACTTTCCTTGGGCCGGGTTGGAGCTGCAGAGTGCCACTGAGCCCTATGGGAGACTTTCCTTGGGCCAGGTTGGAGCTGCAGAGTGCCATTGAGCCCTATGGGAGACTTTCCTTGGGCCAGGTTGGAGCTGCAGAGTGCCATTGAGCCCTATGGGAGACTTTCCTTGGGCCAGGTTGGAGCTGCAGAGTGCCATTGAGCCCTATGGGAGACTTTCCTTGGGCCAGGTTGGAGCTGCAGAGTGCCATTAAGCCCTATGGGAGGCTTTCCTTGGGCCGTGTTGGAGCTGCAGAGTGCCATTGAGCCCTATGGGAAACTTTCCTTGGGCCAGGTTGGAGCTGCAGAGTGCCATTGAGCCCTATGGGAGGCTTTCCTTGGGCCGGGTTGGAGCTGCAGAGTTCCATTGAGTCCTATGGGAGACTTTCCTTGGGCCAGGTTGGAGCTGCAGAGTGCCATTGAACCCTATGGGAGACTTTCCTTGGGCCAGGTTGGAGCTGCAGAGTGCCATTGAGCCCTATGGGAGACTTTCCTTGGGCCGGGTTGGAGCTGCAGATTGCCATTGAGCCCTATGGGAGACTTTCCTTGGGCCAGGTTGGAGCTGCAGAGTGCCATTGAGCCCTATGGAGGCTTCCAAAATCATGCACTGAAAGATCAAAGTCAGAAAGGTTTTCCTGCCGTTTACAATCGTTCGGATACGAAAATTTAGTGACTTTCCGAATGCCAATACGATATTATTGTGACTAATACAATTTTTTCAGAAGCATATTCGTGACATTTCCGATCATCAGAAATTTTCGTATCTAATCTGAAATTTACCCATTTTGGGATCTGAACTTGTACTTTAATGAATCAGCCCCTTAGAATAGACCCAGAAGGAAACTTGATGGGCCTTTGGCAATTATTGGTGTAAGAAATGAACTAGAGAGCAGTTGCACTATCTGTGCCAATATTTTCAAAATTTTAATTTACCAGGAGCGGATTTTTACCACCCTTGGTCTCATGTGGGGTGCTGCTGCCTCAGTGAACAACTCAGAAAGTTGATAATAATAATGATAATAGAATCAATAAATTCATAGTACTACTTGATGGTGATGAAAATCCACGTCACATTATTCTGGTGACACATAAATAAATGATTATATGAATTAGTAACGGGGAAAGATGATCGGCAGTAATGGAGTAAAAGCTGCATACTTGGTGCTCTCTATTGGTGCGTACAGAGAGTATACAGTGACTGGAAAAACATTATAGGGTGGGTATGTCCCTATCAGCAGATGTGGGAAATAACCAGCTGTGTTCACTCAGGTTGAAGGAGCCAGTACAGGTGCTGGAATTAATTATTTATCACCTGGGTAAAAGGGGAGGGGCTGTAAATGAGTTCTCTGTCGAGGAAGTAGGAACCAGAAAGTGGAGGATTAGCTAGTTCAGTTTTAGAGAGCTGACGAGAAAGGAATGTGAGTTAAATATATATAGTTTTTATGGAGGCAATATCAAGGAGCAGGTTTCCTATGCATGTATGTGCAGACTGCTAGAGGACCAGCTGGATCTGCTTTCAGAAGAAGGAACATTAATTTGTCTGTTGCATATGTTAACTCCAATTGAAACATATTGTAAAATATAACAGGAGCAAATGCCAGCTTGAAGTTACCATGGGTGTCGCTGTCTCTTACTTTGGAAAATTCCCACAATTTGGTATTGGAACACAATGTTTATAAGGTATTTACTTTATAGACATCCATGGGTCACCCCCCCTTATAATCCTGCCACCCTAGGCATGGACCCACGGGTGTCTGTATGGGAGATATGGCCCTGACTGTCACTTTATGAGACTGTTATGAGGCAAAAATGTGCAATGGTTAGGTAAAAATATTGATCTTTGGCAAGGAAGTGTCAACAAGTATAGTTCCTCTAGAATTTTTATAGGAAAAATGCTGAATAGGGTTACCTTTGCCAGCTACTATACCTGGCATTTCCTTGTTTTTTGCAATTTCTAGTAAATAGTCACATGCCCAGATAGGGCAAAGTTTACACAAAGCATGGTAAGCCATAACAACTAGTAAAATGTTTGCAGTTTAAGAGGGTGGTCAGTGTATTCTAAATTATTGGTTGTTATGGGTAACTAGACCTTGTAGAAATCTTGCAACCTCCATTAAATGCGCCCCTTTGATTCACCCATAGGGGCTGATTTATCAAAGTACGACAGGTCCGAAAAAAAATCCGTATTTTTTTTGTACTGTGCGTATTTTCTGTGACTTTTTCGTATATTTGCGTGACTTTTTCGTACTTTGCGCAACTTTTTCGTACTTTGCGACAAAATTTGTGCGACAAAATCGTATTGTTGCGCCGAGTACGAAAGTTTCGGATTCATTCAAGCTTCAGTATCGTGACTTTCCTTGGGCCAGGTTGGAGCTGCAGAGTGCAATTGAGCCCTATGGGAGACTTTCCTTGGGCCAGGTTGGAGCTGCAGAGTGCCATTGAGCCCTATGGGAGACTTTCCTTGGGCCAGGTTGGAGCTGCAGAGTGCAATTGAGCCCTATGGGAGACTTTCCTTGGGACAGGTTGGAGCTGCAGAGTGCCATTGAGCCCTATGGGAGACTTTCCTTGGGCCAGGTTGGAGCTGCAGAATGCCATTGAGCCCTATGGGAGACTTTCCTTGGACCGGGTTGGAGCTGCAGAGTGCCATTGAGCCCTATGGGAGACTTTCCTTGGGCCAGGTTGGAGCTGCAGAGTGCCATTGAGCCCTATGGGAGGCTTTCCTTGGGCCGGGTTGGAGCTGCAGAGTGCCATTGAGCCCTATGGGAGACTTTCCTTGGGCCAGGTTGGAGCTGCAGAGTGCCATTGAGCCCTATGGGAGACTTTCCTTGGGCCGAGTTGGAGCTGCAGAGTGCCATTGAGCCCTATGGGAGACTTTCCTTGGGCCGGGTGGGAGCTGCAGAGTGCCATTGAGCCCTATGGGAGACTTTCCTTGGGCCGGGTTGGAGCTGCAGAGTGCCATTGAGCCCTATGGGAGACTTTCCTTGGGCCGGGTTGGAGCTGCAGAGTGCCATTGAGACCTATGGGAGACTTTCCTTGGGCCAGGTTGGAGGTGCAGAGTGCCATTGAGCCCTATGGGAGACTTTCCTTGGGCCAGGTTGGAGCTGCAGGGTGCCATTGAGCCCTATGGGAGACTTTCCTTGGGCCGGGTTGGAGCTGCAGAGTGCCATTGAGCCCTATGGGAGGCTTTCCTTGGGCCAGGTTGGAGCTGCAGAGTGCCATTGAGCCCTATGGGAGGCTTCCAAAATCATGCACAGAAAGATCAAAGTCAGAAAGGTTTTCCCGCTGTTTACGATTGTTCGGATAAAAAAATTTAGTGACTTTTGGATCGCCAATACGATATTATCATGACTGATACGATTTTTTCCTAAGCATTTTCATGATTATCGTATCTAATCTGAATATTAACCCCATAGAGTTGATATCTTTTTACAAGTCATCCACTGGGCACAAGAGTTGGAAAACTAGAGATACACTGTTGGATTTTTTTGACATATGTAATATTTCTAAATTCCCTACATTGTATAAATATACATTTTACTGGGTTTAATAATTGATGGATTTTATGAAGTTAAGACATAAATTGCATAGACAAATATATCAATTATCAGTAAAGCTCCATGTGTTATGTATTTCTGCCCCAAACTGTGTCGAATACAAGACAATATTGGAGAGTTTTATATTTCTTTACTGTGTTAAGATTTAGCATCCTTCTAATGTGTGGAAAGAACGCTGCTTCTCTTTCTTGCAGCAGGACTAGCCTTTGGAGGTAATGTCAAAGCTTTAATTCAATATGATGTCATCACTGCGAAGGCGGCGGTAACAGCCTTTTCACTGTCGTAATAACTCATCCAAATAACCTTTCGCTTTGGAAGCCAACCGCTTGCGTTGATTTACCAATCCCTTAAATTTTCTCATTTACATTTTGTAAATTACCGAGATGTTTGCATCATTGTCAAAATATTCTCAGAGAGCATTATAAATACCCCTTAACACGGTTATCAATTAATTGTAATGGAAAAATATTTTTATGGAAATAATGGTGTGTTGTCTCAATCGTTTTAAATTGAGAGTCGTTTTATAATTCAGACAATCATTACACTTTGATGGCTTAAACTTATGAGATAATGTTGGATATTTATCATTACTGCTGATGTTTTAGAATGCGCAGAGACTTGAAAAGAAGGCAGAAATTGTCATAATATTTTCAGAGTATCTATGGCTGTATAATAATAAGTGAGCGCCAAGTAGTTTATTTCGAGTGGAACACAAAGTTTGCACGTAGAGAAGTGACTATATGTGGTAACTATGGCATTTTCTAGTACAGGTATAGGATCCATTATCTGGAAACCTGTTATCCAGAAATCTCCAAATTATGGGAGGCCTGTCTCCCATAGACTCCATTTTAATCAAATATTTTAAAAATGATTCCCTTTTTCTGTAGTTATAAAACAGCCCCCTATACATTATTCCAACTAAGATATAATTAATCCTTATTGGAGGCAAAACAAGCCAATTGTGTTTAATTAATGTTTAAATAATTTTTTAGTACACTTATGGTATGGAGATCCAAATTACGGAAAACCCCAGGTCCCAAGCATTCTGGATAACAGGTCCCATACCTGTATTTTTACGAGACAGTGGGCTTGATTCAGTAATTATGGAACATATTGACCAGGAAGAGCTGATGCTAGATTGAAAAATAAATACACTTTTGATTCCAGTAGGTCTTCAGAAGTAAGATTTGTTCTGAAACTGGATGAGTAGAATGAGCTTCTTCCAATAAAAAAATCTGCTGAAGGTTTCACTCATCCAGGTCATGATGAACAATATCTAGTGGAGATAAGTCTAAAACAAATGAACTTCATGAGTATTCGCAGGGCCGCCATCAGGGGGGCACAGGGGGTACAGTTGTCCCGAGCCCGGACAATTTTAACTCTTAAAGGGGGCCCGGCAGCGCTACAGTTTTCTTAGTAACTCAGGCTCCTTTAATCAATTCCGGGCCCCCTGTCATTGGTGGTCAGCGGGTGATCCTATTGGTCGCGCCCTGTGCGTACATGCACGTCAGTACGCACGGGGCGCAACCTTATAAAAGGGCCTGGCGTCTTTCGGCACTCAGAAGTGCAGTGCTGTCATGGACGAAGTACCTCGCCAGAGGATCCTAACAAGACAAGGGAGGCTGTGCTGTGCTGGCTACCAATGTACTAGGGGGGGGCCCTGCTGGCTACCAGTGTACAAGGGGGGGCCCTGCTGGCTACCAATGTACTAGGGGGGAGGCACTGCTGGCTACCAATGTACTAGGGGGGAGGCACTGCTGGCTACCAATGTACTAGGGTTGGGGCACTGCTGGGTACCAATGTACTAGGGTTGGGGCACTGCTGGCTACCAATGTACTAGGGTTGGGACACTGCTGGCTACCAATGTATTTGGGTTGGGGCACTGCTGGCTACCAATGTATTAGGGGGGGCACTGCTGGCTACCTTTGTACTGGTGGGAGGGGGGCCCAGAAAAATTTTTTTGTGAGGGGCCCCGTGATTTCTGATGGCGGCCCTGAGTATTCGCCACTTACCTAAACAGCTTTTTTGAGATGAATGGTAAAATGTGTTCAAGAATAATCATAAAGTCCCGTTCCTCTAATCTTATCTCCACTAGATATTGTGGAGCAACACTTTTTAAATCCAGTTTTGAACCTCTAGATCTATATGTGGTAGATTGGTTGCCATTTATTTCTAAAAAAAAAAAAAAATATCCAACCTTCTTGTCTCTTCATTTCTTTTATATCAGTAACTGGTATAAAACTGTGCGGGCCGGTAGAGTACCAGACAAAGGTAGCCCTGGGTTCCAATCTTAATACATTTTTTATAGCTGAAAAAAAATGTGTGATGATCCCTAGACACATGTTAATGTGTCTGGGGGATCCTTGCAACCATACAAACTGTTGCCTTCGAATCGCTTTTTTGGCACTTTGGCCAGTGTGTTTGTTTGAAAAACCAGCAATAAATACAAGAGGGAACCCATTATTCTCCCTGTTATGAATTAGGGTGGCATAAAGCTAAGTTTGGACTTTTTCATACCAATCAGACGTTTGCACTTCAAGAGGTCTTTTTTAAACAAATGTCAATATTATTTATGTTTAAGGACTAGTGATAAGCCAAACCACCCCATTCACAAAAGAAATGATGAAATGTCGATATTGAATGGGTATATTTTCTCCACATTTTTTCTTGCATCAAGTGCATTGGGGCCAATGTGTTTTTACTAACACCAATAACTGTGACCTTGAAAAAAACATAGGGGGAAATGCTGTTTTTTTCTGGCACAAACCACTGCATTTCTTTCTGGCAAAATGTTTGGCAAAACTCTAATACCGCCATTGGTGTTTTTTCTCACTTTTTTCTTGTATGCCACATGAAAAAAATGCTGCATGGAAAAATTATATTGCAGATTCATGACAATATTCCTCAGTGTTGAAAGCAGCAATGATACTGCTAAACTGTATCAGGTATCCCTCAAAAAAGAAAGGCACCTCCAGTGGATGTAATGCCCATGTGTGGGACCCAGAACTGTTTTTGTAATGGAGCCGCACACATAAACATATGCAGTCGGGGAGCTTACCCCATTTATTGTGGCCACCTTGATCAACATTTCGGGGGGGGGGGGGGATACACCCTCCCTTCGTCAGGATCAGCCAGGCCAGCACTCCTCTTCACAGCACACACTGGATCAGTGTTCAGTAGAGCACCACATCACCATCCTTGTATATATTCCCAGGGTTTGCCCTGGGCAGTACATTAACATTGACAAGACAACAATACTGCACGTCCGCTGCCTGAGGAAAGCCCAGGGAAATGATGAGACTAAGGGGCACATTTACTAAGCCACGAACGGGCCGAATGCGTCCGATTGCGTTTTTTTCATAACGATCGGTATTTTGCGATTTTTTCGGAAAAATGACGCGACTTTTTCGTTACTAATACGATTTGTGCAAAAAAACGCGAGTTTTTCGTAGCCATTCCGAAAGTTGCGCAAAATCTGGCGATTTTTCGTAGCGTTAAAACTTGCGCGAAACGTTGCACCTTTTAAGTTTTAACGCTACGAAAAAGGCGCAACTTTTCGCGCAAGTTTTAACGCTATGAAAAAATCGGGCGATTTTGCGCAACTTTCGGAATGGCTACGAAAAACTCGCGTTTTTTCGCGCAAATCGTATTGGTAACGAAAAAGTCGCGACAATTTCCGAAAAGTCGTAAAGACGCCGAAAACATCGCAAAAAATACGAAAAAGTCGCAAAATGTTCGTTTTCAAGTCGGAATTTTTCCAATTCGGTTCAGATTCGTGTCTTAGTAAATGTGCCCCTAAGACTAAATATGTTAGAGCTGTGGGTCCAAGGTTAGGGATTACGCCCACTGGGGCACATTAATAAACTGGCCCTCCCAGTGAATTTGCCTTTTGTTGTTCTTTTTACGCTCTAGTCTAGCAATGCAAATAAATATAAGCTCAGGTCATGAAATAATTATATCAACATGGCAACAAGACCTTTTAGTATAGAGGACAGATGTTTCTGGATCCTAAACTGAAATCCCCAAAGACAGAAGCATTCAGCTCTGAAGTTAGGCTGCACCTGCTTACTGTTACTACGTTCATGATGAATTGTTTAAGAAGAACCAACTCAGCAGGATACTTGGTGTATCTGTCCATTCCCTTGCTCCACTTAGAATTAGCAGCTAGAGCAGATTAAAACCCACTGTCTAGGTATAAACAATAACACTGATTAAATGGATCATTTTGCCAAGGGATATGTTACCTGAATAGCCATTTTTCATTCAGTTGTTCAGGCTCAAGACGAGTAGCTTGCAGCACCGGATATATTGAATCATGATTAACCCACTGAATAAACCTAAGCACTAAAGCACTTTATTAGATAAATCTAGTTGTTTTATGGATGTTGCTAACAATTTTGATTGTATCACAGGACACAGGGCAATTTATTTACATGTAAAATGGTTTGGTGAAGTTTTATTGGGCAGCTTTTTGCCTAACCATGCAATTAATTATAGAGTTATAAGACAGAAGAGAAGACAGAGATGGTCGTAACATATATTGAACTATAAAAGAGTAATGCTATATGCTCAGGGTAGGTTCATAGGAAACACAAATGACTGCAGTAATAACACTAATAATATCCTTTTGTATGTGATTGATTGTCGTAGATCTATTATCCAAGATGCTTATATTTCCGACAATGCCAATGTCATTGCTGCCAGGCGCAACCATGCATTCTCTGCAATGGTATCAGTTATGTCAGAACAGAACTTCATAAAATTTTCATAGTGGGGATGGCATTGCTTCTGTTGTTAATTCTTTGTGTGTAAAGGTGGCCATACGTGCTAAGATCCGCTTGCTTGGCAAGGTCACCAAGCGAGCAGATCCTCTCTTGATATCCCCACCTATGTGTGGGCAATATCGAGCTAATTCAGTTGTTTGGCCCTGGGGCCAAAAGATCGAATTAGAACAGCGGGTATAGATGCACTTGCAAATGACTCAGACACAACTATGCAGAAGTGCAAAGAGCCACTTTAGATGCCAGTTTACTTAATAAATGGTTTCACTACTGTAGTATTTTCCTTGAGAAGGAGGTTTAATGCCTTTTACAAAACTTTTAACCGTTTTTTAAATTAAGTTTGTGAATTTTCTGGTGAAGAAAGGAGCTTTGACGTTAAAGGAAAACTAAAACGTAACTCAAGAAGTATGGCAGAAATGTTGGATGTTTGTTTGGGGTTTCTGTACCAGCCCAAGGCAACCACAGCCCTTTAGCAGGGAAGATCTGTGCCCCCAAAGATTCCCCCAGTAGCCCCCCATCTTCTTTTCTGCTGATTCCCTGCACATGCTCTGTTTTGCTGTCACTTACCTGAGCTTAGGGACCGACTCACAATATACTGTATATATAGAATATAAATGTCACTATATGAGGCTAATTAGTAATTTATACAGATAATTACTACATGGCATCTCAGAAACCAGTGCAATTAGCATCAGAATTTAATACTCATCCCTGTAGCATCAGCTTATATGACAGACAAATCTAATTTTATCTTAATAATTTGCTACAACCCTAAAGCTTAACTTCTCAACAGAAAACTGAGCATGTGAGTGTCGCAGATACTTTACAAGATGGTGAGCTCCTGTGACAAGTTTGAAGTCATGGAACTATTGTAACAAAGAAGTGTGTAAGTAAAAGGCAGAACTCTGTCCATTCATTGGCTGATGGGGCCTAGCATGTATTTGTGCCTTGGCTTGTTTGTGTGCACTGTGAATCCTATGATCCCAGGGGGCGGCCCTTAATTCTTAAAATGGGAATTTTCTATTTAGGATTACCCAATAGCACATACTACTAAAAAAGTATATTTTTATGAAAATGGTTTATTTAGATGAAGCAGGGTTTTACATATGAGCTGCTTTATGCAATATATTTTTATAGAGACCTACACTGTTTGTGGGTATAGTTCTCCTTTAACAATAAGAGTTGGAGAATTGTGGAATTCTCACCAGTTGAACATACTGTACCGTAGATAGTTTTAAAAAAGGTTTGTATAAATGATCCTTATTATCCAGTGAATGGTCTAAAGGCAATTTTGAAGTCAGGACAAATGTTATCCCCATCTGAGGCAGCTTCTTAGCAGCATTTGAGGAGTATATTTTACTGGGACAAAAGGTGGAACTGATAAACATGTGTCTTTTGTCCTCAAAATTATAAAGCATATCTTAAGAATGAGCCACAAACGTAATATATTTACAAAATATTCAGCTGATACTTTTGTTTCAGTGGAAGTTTAATCAGGTTTTCATTACATTTTCTTCTTCAAGTTTAGTCTGCTCTCTAACACTGCAAATAATCACTAATCAAGACTAATTTGGTCTATGGAGAGTTTATGATTATTTCTATAAAAAAAAGTGAAAACCAAATTAGCTATCAAAAGAGCCTGTGGGCATCACTGTTTATCCAGTGTCATAGTAAAGTCTAATAATTATATCCAGGCTATGAGCAGCATTTGCACAAAGAGGTACCAGAGATCTATAAATGGATTTGTTCATGAGTCTGGCTCAGCAGAACTCCATTCAAACCCCCTGCCAGCTAAAACCTGGAAACCAGATGCTTTAAGAAGGTCAACATAGACGACAACTCTATAAAAAGAAAATATCCTGCTGTGAACATTACATACTATTTTTCACTGATCGTTTCCTTTTCATCTGCTACTTGCTAGATAATTCCCAGGGATGGGAATCAAACTGATCACAATGTTTCTTGGTTTCTTTTTTAAATGGTAATGGTATCATTTTAAGTCTGTGCTCATTGATGTGATATCTAACAGATAGAAGGAATACCAAATTTAAAGAACACATAGAATTGGTTTGAACTCTCACAGGTATTTGAAGTTCAGCACTAAGGTCATGTGGTCTCTTTCAAGATGAAGTTTACTGGAGAGGCCGTGCCTTTTGCAGTCTCCAGTAAAATGGGAACGGCCGGTACAATTGATTATCCTATTTTTATTATTTCGGTGGAGAAGCCATAGAACACCATGGGTCTCAGTTTACTAAAATAGGTGTTAAATTGTTTAATTGCCCACAACAACCAATCAGGATCTAGTTATGATCAATCTTCTGTAGGTAAATGAAAGCAAAGACCTGATTGTTTGATAGAGATAACTGTACTTGTGCAATTTAGCATGTTAATGAATCAGGTGCAGAAGTTCTGAGATACTGCCTGTACTATAGAAGTTACCATTTCTTTCATTATCTGCTTGGAAGTATGGGCAGAAACAGCTATACACAATGCTGGACAAAGGGTGATTTCATTGTATGTTACTTCATACAGCATTGCTCACTGAGTGCCTCTGGTTATGCACTCCTGTATGGCTGCCAAAAAGGCCTGTTGGATGCATTTATAGCTACTTTTTAACTGCATGTGCATATGTTCACTATATGTTCACTATAGTTGGCATTCCACATGGCTGACTCTTACTCATAGAATGGCATAATTTGAAGTTAATGGGCTCCAAAACCAAAGCTTTTTAAACCTCTTGAAGCTTTAGTAAGATGACTTCTTGTAAGGGCAGGGTTACATGGGGAGATTAGTCGCCCAGCGACTAATCTCCCCGCAATGCCATCCCACTGGCTAGAATGTAAATCGCCAGCGGGATGGCATCCGCGTCCCTGTGATGTCCCGCAGTCGCCCGAAATTGCCTTCAGAGCTAACTTCAATTCATTTAGGGATTCACTATGCCCTCTACACTTCTAGGCCCCCTGGCATTTAGATGCAATGTGTCTCCTACATGTCTGTCTTGGGGGGACCAAAAGTTATGTTTGTCTAGGATTGCACAAGGCCAAGTACATATTTAATGGCAGTCTCGTTCAATGTTGCAAAAGACATGCCCATTAAAACTTTAATAGACAGGCTTGGGGTAGATACATCTTATCACCCACCCGGTGGGCCCACAGTCGGACAGTACTGTCCTAACATATCCCCATGATATAATTCATGGCTTCCGTTTTAAAGAGTGCCGATTTTTCATTGCTGCAAATCAGATGTTACTGAGATTGTGGAAGTTGTCCCCAGTGCACAGACACTACACCTAAAGCTCAATCAGTGTCTAATCATCGGCCACAATACAGTGCTGTATGTCTCATAAAGAGAGATGGGGGTTGGCTCACCCAGAGTACAGCTATAAAGGTTTTGCAGAAAGCCTTGGGGGGCAAAACCACAGGACAAGGACAGTTAAACTTTAATTTATATCCTTAATAGTGTTCGTGTGAACTAGCTTGTGTTCCCAGGCTACAATAAAACAAGATCCTTGGTGCAATGTTTGAATGAGTTCTTTTGCCTGTAACTCTGACCTTGCTGGAAGACATTGCCACAAATTGTGAATGTAGGGAGCAAGGCCTCTATTTACAGATATAAAGTAGAACTTTGCGTCCCCTGTACTATGATGAATAGATTAGGGGTGTAATCCTGAGCAACCGTTACCAACTGCTCCTAGTAGAAGAACCTTGATGTAACGGGTTAATGATCACCGTCTTTGGCACTCCAATGTGTTTATGGCCAGCTCCTTTATAAGAAGCCAGTATATTTCTTTTATTGGACTGTAAGTTCTTGCCGGAAGGCTTCAGTTGCAAATAGAAATTCCATTACTTTTATCTATACCCACACTTTTTAGGAATTTGTAGACTTATCCCAGATGATACAAATTGTTTGCTCACATTATTCATGGTGTCAGGGTAACGTGCACACCTGCAAAGTAATCTCACAAAGCTGAGGCATATTTAGGCTTAGGATATATTCTTTAACAGTAGAGTATACCAAACTTTTTTAATAGAAAGATGATAGAGTATAATGTTATTGTTTGCACAAAGCATGTGAACCCACCATATTGTAATTTATATATGTTTTAGTTGGACATACCATATTGTTGAAGCATTTCTGCTGGAGTTAATAAAACTGTAAATTGTCCTTTTCTAATCCTTGTGTGCAGTCTTGACTTAAGGCTGATGCCACACGTGGCGTTTTTACGCTGCATTTTTTCTCAGCCTCAAAATGCCGCACAAGCCACACAGCCCCTGACTATGGCTTTTTTCAGCCTAGTACTGGTGACGTAGCAAATCCCGTTTCCATGGTGCTAATAGTGCGAAATAGTAAAAAACGCTGCGTATTTCCGCTAGGTCTGGCAGCTGCCTTTGTGTATACATAGGAATAGCTTGCTGTGCAAATACTGGCGTATTTCAGCCACCGCTTGAAAAATCCGTGCTAAGGCGTTTTCTAGCGTATTTTCACATTGTGTGGTTTGCTTTTGAGTCTTTTCAAGTTATTTCTATGGATGATGATATCGGGCGTTTTTCAGCCGCTGAGAAAATTAGAAAATACGCAACGTAAAAACGTCACGTGTGGCATCAGCCTAAGGTCATCTAAACTTTATTTTTAGAATGAGAAACTTATTAGGGCTCATTTCATAATAGAGCCACAAGTGGGAACACTTTACAATGGGCTCAATTTATTGCATGTATTTATGCCAGTCATTAATGTAACTTGCTTCCAAAGTCGCTCCTTGTACTAAGCATTAGTGCATCTGTCCAGCCTCCTCTTCTGAATCAGTCACTGATGCAAGGGAACCCCGGAGCTACCACTAATTTCAGGGTTATCCCTGCAGGCTGTATCAATAGGCAATACCAATTTTGGATGCAGTTGCATCAAAGTGGTAAATAACAACGCTGGAAAAAATGCTCCACTTGGGTGGTTCACCTTTAAGTGGTTGTAAATATTGCTGTTCTGAGACAATTTGCATTTTTAATTATTTGTTTTTGAATTGTTTAGCAGCTCTCCAGTTTGGAATTTTAGCAGCTATCTGGTTGCTATGGTCCAAATTCCCCCAGCAACCTGGTAGTGGATAAAATGAGAAACTGGTATGAATAGGAGAGTGTTCTGAATAGAATGATAAGTAACTATAAGTAACTATAGCATTAAAATTGTAGGCTCACAGAGCAGTAGTTTCTTTGGCTTCTGGGGTCAGTGACCCCCATTTGAAAGCTGCAAAGTGTCAGAAGGCAAATAATTTAAAAACTATAAAAAATGAAGACCAGCTGAAAAGTTGCCAATAATTGACCACTCTATAAAATACTAAGGGGCTGATTTACTAACCCACGAATCCGACCCGAATTGGAAAAGTTCCGACTTGAAAACGAATATTTTGCGACTTTTTCGTATGTTTTGCGATTTTTTCGGATTCTGTACGAATTTTTCGGATCCAATACGATTTTTGCGTAAAAACGCGAGTTTTTCGTATCCAAAAAACTTAACGCTACGAAAAATGCGCAACTTTTCGCGTAAGTTTTAACGCTACGCAAAATGCGCAACTTTTTACGCAACTTTCGTAATGGATAGGAAAACTCGCGTTTTTACGCAAAAATCGTATTGGATCCGAAAAATTCGTAAAGAATCCGAAAAAATCGCAAAACATACGAAAAAATCGCAAAGTACCGATCATTACGAAAAAAACGCAATCGGACTCCATTCGACCCGTTCGTGGGTAAGTAAATCAGCCCCTAAAAGTTAACCACCCCTTTAAAAGAACTGTATATGCTCATAAACTGTTGCAGGACCTCTCATGCCTCTCCATACCAAAAAAGTATATGGGTGCAAGAATTTTCATAGGCAAAATGTCATTTATACCTACGTGATAATATATATACCTATGTGATCAGTTTAAAAAGTATTACATTCAATTCCATCGATCAAATTACCCATAATTTTCATTTCTACTCCTCCATTGCATATTTGGAGTGCTTCTCTTTACTGGTGTGTCTTATTGAGTGCGTCAGTATGGTGCGTAATCATCTAGAGCCAATTACAGCATTCACTTGACTTGATCAATCTCTAGTTGATGACAGCAGAATGAAGACACTATTCATAATGCCAGACCAACTATATAGCATTACAATGTCTGCAGAAGAGAAGTTTCCAAAAGCAACACAGTGTTTATAAAGAATACGACTTTATATGCAATTAATTTCATATGTCTAGCTTAGTAATTTAGAAGAGCTCTCATGTAGCAAGACAAGGCTCTGCCTTACATCTTGGCCACCAAATACGGTCATGTTCCCTTCTCTACGACAGTCTGGAAATGTGTCAAAAGTACTAAAATACAAACAAGATGTAGGAAGCATAGAACGATGTGACTGGGATCCAGCCATGCACATTCTGTATAGGGTGTGTTATACTAAATTAGGAAAAGGGTTTTTCTCTGCGTGACTCAGTGACCAAACTATGTGAGAATTAATCCTCGTTTTATTAAGTGTCACATTTTATGCAAGACAGAAAAAATAGTTCTCATGACTTCTGTTTAATACAAAGCAGTCAAGGCCACATCAAGGCGAAAATACAGCAATGTAATATCAACAATAATAAAAAAAATACATTTAAAAATGTGACAATAACTTCCACATGGGTTTATTTAGAAATTTCCAATATTTTTTTCAGCTGGCATATCTTCAGACATATAAAATAGATGAATAATGATGTACACGTGCCAAGTAGAGCCCTATTCACAGTAGTCCTTTATTTTTATGTCCTAGTAAAATTTAATTTTACTGTCTCTCAATAAAACAATAACTCAGCTGAACTGCTCAGTTTAATATGACTTGTGTTACATTTATAATAAGTGTGTAAAGCTGGTTCTTTTGATTGATTGGGATCAAGGGCTCCGGCACCAATGATTGCTGTTTTTATAGATAGTAGATAGCTAGTTTCTGAAGAAAGTGCATATGCCGGGTTTCCCAAGTCAGTAGAAACTGAGACTCTGAATACAGTGAATGGCCAGTGTCTGTAGCACATTATGTACCTACCGGTAGTTTCTAAATGCAGCAGATACCTAATTTTTTTACAGTATATAATTAGGAAGAGGAACTAGAAGTACTCTGTCTGTTCTGGCTACCAACAAACAGACAATGCTCAGGTGCATTACCCTAAGTGAATATAATAGAGTGGATGTAGAAGAGGCCATATAATCACATGCAGATTCAAATAAGCATATTTAATACCTGAATACATTGCTTGTTTATAAAATTGCTTCTCATTTGCTTTTACACCATTTGTAATTGCTTTATAATTGGCTGTCATATCCTAATTGCAATGGGCTGGACCTAAAACTAGCCCCGGTCATTTTTAGTATTTTCTCGTCCAATAAAAAGCTGAGCTTGCTTGCACCATTACCACAGAGTGAAATTTTTAGTAGAAAGGTTACTCACCTCATTGCCCTTATGACAAAATAATAATGGCAGTGCTAACCAGTACAAGCACTACAAGGGCCCTCTGAATTCAGGGCTTGTTGGGCGACGTAGCAGACTGCAGGCCTCAAATCGAACAGATCTCGAATTTTTCTATACCTGCTGTTATAATTACCATGGATTCTCCCGATATCGCCCACCCGTAGGTGGGGGATATCAGGAGAAGATCCGCTCGCTTGGCAACATTGCCAAACAAGTGGATCTTAAGGTCCCCATACACCATAAGATCCGCTCGTTTGGCGATGTCGCCAAGCGAGCGGATCTTCTCCCGATATCCCCCACCTACGGGTGAGCGATAGCGGGAGAATCCAGGGTAATTCTAATCTAGTCGGATCGGGGACCGACTTTTCCTATACCTGCCGTTATAATTCGATCGTTTGGCCCCAGGGCCAAACGATCGAATTATAACGGCAGGTATAGGAAAAGTCGGTCCCTGATCCGACTGGATTTTCTAACCTGCCCGATCGAGATGTGCCCGATTTGAGGCCAGATATCGGTCGGGCAGGCCCGTTGGGAGTGCCCATACACGGGCCGATTAGTTGCCGAATCGGCAGCAACTATTGGCCCGTGTATGGGGACCTTTACACTTACACTTGCCTGAATACGTTTAATGGAATAATTTTGACTGGATTTTGGTGGTCACAACTGGAATTTTAAACCCTACTATGCCTGAAGAAGCCACTTAAATAAGTGGCGGAAAGTTTAAAGATTACTCAACAATAGAGTTGCTTTTGACTTACCACAATAGTATGTCTTGACCTTTTTTAAGAAAACTGGCATTATGTGCATCTGCCAGTGAGGGTCACTGACGACAGAAATCAGACGTGAAACTTTTGCATAATTACATAACAATAACTCCTGCTTTCTTATTGTATGTCTTGTGCAACACACTCCTTTTAATTTATAGATGTCTATAGATCGGAATATACCAAAGGTAACTACACTGAATGCCTCTGAGCCATAGAACGTTTTAAGAGCTGGAGGAGGAAAGGGACCCCCACCACCGTTATTTCATCCAGCCTATATTCATACCCTTTAAATATGCACAGATAATTACATTTCTTCATTTAATCTGAGCAGTTTCATGGATCCCATTAAGAAGATTCATCTGTTCTCTCTCTGTAGTAATATTTTATCAGTGCCCTCCTGATTCCCATCCAACTTTTTCTAGTGCAAAAGCCATCAGGAGAGATGACTTCCCTTGTTGATTCTACATGTGTCTTCTTTCATATCTTCCCAAATTTCTCCTTAGTTTCACATGCTCCCTAAAACTCCCCATACACGGGCCGTTTCTAGCTGCCGATAACGGTCCCTTAGACTGATTCGGCGGCTTATCGGCCCGTGTAGGGGCAGCAACGATGGGCCTGCCCGACCGGCATCTGACCTGAAATTGGGCAGATATCGATTGGGCAGGTTAAAAATTCAGTCGGATCAGCCTCCGAACCGACTGTGCCCATTACCGTCGTTATAATTCCATTGTTTGGCCCCAGGGCCTAACGACCGAATTAGCCTAAATTCCCCCCGATATCGCCCACCCGAGGTCGCCAAACCAGCGGATCTTGACATGTATGGCCACCTTAACATGTGTAGTTATTTTATTCTCAAACCGATCAGTCACAATCTTGGCTTCTACACACTACTTTACCTTTTAAACTTTCTACAGATCATATTGATTTTTCACAAGCTATATTTGAATGCAGATGAATATACTGGCAATGAAGTGCCGAGATGACTTTTCAGGGCATAGATGAGGCTGCAGCCTGAGTCTGTGCCATCATTACCTTCCTGTCTGTCAGGTTTTAATTCAAATCCCAAATTCCACCTTAGTTTCACATGCTCCCTAACTCATATCTTTAGTTCAACCTGTTGTACCAATATAATATTTCTCAAATTGCCATAGTACACAGTATGCTACACTTGTGTGACAGCCAATAAATTCATGTGTAGTTATTTTTTTCTCAAACCAATCAATCACAATCACAATCTCAGTCAATATATACTAAATAACTGAATTAATTAAGGGTGTGTTATGTTCTATCCCAAATGCAGTTGTAGGCTACAACTGATCTCAAACATTGTAACTCTTCCATATTTTTTCATGTCACTATGAGGTCATTTTATGGTGATCCGCATTCAGGCAACACTGATAAGTTTTCTTTATACTTCTAATTTTTTGCCTTAAAAAAAAAAATGTGCCTGCTCCAAAAAAAAAACAATCACTATGGACCAGAGTTCAATGCCCACTTCTAAGTCTTTCTTAACAAGGTTCTTGGGTGTGCTGTATGGTTTGATTTCCCAGTTACTGACTTTTCCAATTCCTAACATCTCTGACCAGTGGCTAAAATGTAATTTCTGTTTCTGTTACTGTTTGGATACCTTGCCATTGGAACCTTGACTGATCTCCTTATTTCTCAGCTCCATCTTACTCCTTGGTCCCTGCTGCCAGTCCCAAAGGCTTTACAACTATCACACTGTGAGGTCCAGTAATTATATTAAGTCTTTGCTAACTATCCAAGTATGTTCCCCATTCTAATAGTTCTAATTTAACTTAGGGCATGGGGCATTTATCCGCTGTTGTTCTCTGACTGAGGGTTGTCAAAATTCCCTGTGTCAAAGAGCCCTTCAGTGCCATTTTATACAATTTAAAGATCATCTATCTGTAGAGTGATACCTAGCCATTATACTTAAAACCTCACATCACTCCCATCAGCCACTTGCAAAAAAAAAAAAAAAATTCTGAACAAAAATTACGAATAGCACAATTCAATAATGTTATAATAAATCTTTTTCATTCTTCATTATTGCCCTCTTTCTGAAATTCCATTTCTTCAATACCCATATTGTTGGTTATGGACTTATAAAGGGATTCAATATCCAACATTCCTAACAGACATATATTATCCATTGGTAAACTGGTACATTTTGTATCTTGGATATAAGAATGTAATGTAACTCTAAGTGAGTCTATTTTTGGTGGAGTTTGGCAGCATCTACAGGCCAATGTGTACGGGTATTGTAACTTGCTAACTGGCCCTGGTCTCCAGTGCGAGGAACTTGCAGTGCACAGACAAATACAGGTACCAGGGGTCTATATACATATACTTTATTTAGAAGTTATCGCTAAAATTTCAGCTAATCCCATGGGCTTGTTACTTTCTTACATTTTATTAGATCGGACACAAATGCAGATCAATAAACTGGCAATTAAGTGTCAAGATGACTTTTCAGGGCATAGATGAGGCTGCAGCCTGAGTCTGTGCCATCATTACCTTCCGGTCTGTCAGGTTTTAATTCAAACCACCAATTTGATTTTCTAATGATGAAAAGTAACATTATTGCTGGGTCATGTTTGTGAACAGCAGCTTTAGGGACATCAAATTGGCAATTACTGCCAAAAGTTATAATGTGTTATAAGACGAGCACCTGTTTATCATGAGCACAGACCACCAGAATCTGAAGGTACTGGGACCACCTAGTAGGCCAGATAAGAAGGCTATTCTTTGCCATTGCTAAGCCTTTGACCTACCGCTCTAAAGATAAAAAACGCTGTATATCCTTTTGCTAGCTGAAACACCATCCCTGCAGCTACAAAACCTGCAGGAATATACAGAGAAAATTGTATCTGGAACATTTCAAATCAAAATGAAATAGTGTCCGGCTGCTTTGTCGTGATCCAACAGCAGATGATGTGTCTCCTAATGATGCAGAATCTCTCGTTAAGTTCAGGAAACAGGATATAAGGATAAGTCAATTTAAACAATTTATGGACATAGTAAAAAAAAATACCATTACCTTTTCAGCATGCGTCGGAATAGTAGGTAAAACACAATGCCGTGAAGTTATAATGACAAAATAATTCAGAATTTACCCTAAAAAATAAGCCAGTCGTATGCTTCCATTTTCTTGATGCTATGTTTGATTTTTTTTTTTTATGGCCTGCAGTTAATAGCTGTAGATTCCCGTTTATATACCAGAACAGGGTATCCATGCAACAGCTCTGAGAAAGAAAAACTCTAGCCTATTAAATCATAATGTGCTAAAAGAATTGTTTTTATGCATTTACTCAAGTCTGGTAAATGTCTGCTTTTGACCCTTATGAGTCTGCGCCAACAGTTGGAACATTTCTGTCTTGGTTTATCGTTAAAAGCAAACTTTAAAAGATGGTAAATGTTTTTGACAAAGTGATTTGCTGCTTGTAAAGAAAGGAGTGGGTTTTATTTTTTCCCCTAAGATGTGGAAACCTTGTCTTAGAAGACAAGGAAAAGGATTTCTCAACTAATAGAGTTGTTTCCCAAGGGATAATAATAATTTTTTACGATGAGAATATTGTTGTATATCAGTTACCCTACTATGGAAATAGCACTAAATATTTGCACAATCCTTGTTTACGCGAGGCCTGCGTATTTAGATGCCTGACAACGCAATGTTATTCCTTTCTAAACAAAAATTAGTTGTTTTAAAATTATATTTTTACTGGAAATAGGGACCGATTACAACAGGAATGTGTCGCTGCTCCTCCATTTTTGAAGATATATGCACAGCTATCAGATTACTAGTGAAACAAGGGAATGTGCATTGATCTAACCCCCCTCCCCGGATTATGTTGTTGATAATTTGCCCAGATCAGGTGCACTTCCATTGTAATTAGCCTTGGAGTATATTCATGTCAAAAAGATTGTCTTACAAAATCTCAAGATAGCGACCCTTGTAGACAATTTTGAAGGCATGAATTTGGATTTTTATATCTATTCGGAACCTCTGGGCACACAGCACGTCTATCCATATTCTTTCTGTTGGCTTTAGTCACAGCATTGCCAGTGGACAATTACAACTTGCATCAATAAGTTCCAGTCCAGAAGCGCCCATAATTCATTTGAAATGCAACTCAAACCGAAGCAGGACATTTAGGCCTAAGCAGAAAATTTCAACAAAAATGCTGCCCTAGTGCCGTAAATTTTTTAGCATCCCTAAGATCACAATTTTTTTAGGTTTATTGATTTAGCTTCTTAGGTTAAGTTCACCAATTTAATGATGGTATATTCCCAAAAGTAATTTTTTTTTGTTTGATAGATGACTTATGGACAAGGCTTTGTATATTAAATTATTTAAAGTGATTATCTCAAATGTCGTGTCTCTCCCTGTTGGGTTTTCTGTAAAAATATGGAACAAAGGTAATACAGAAGTCAGAGAATCTCTTTCCCTTTTAATGGGGTGTGCACTTTGCACTGACATTTTTACAATAGGCGTGGCTAAATATACTTGTGGTGATCAGCGTATTAAATAATTACAATATATTCATATATTTCAATATTTAAAATTGGATGTAATATGTCTATTTAATGTAATATGTATGCATATCATTCATTATAACACATATGGGACAAAAACCTTTAAGGGCTCTGGCACACGAGGAGATTTGTTGCCTGCGTTTTTTCCCCCAGGCGACAAGTCGCCACGACAATACACACCAAGAGATTTCATGCGAGTTAAGCTCCAGGCGATCTGCTACCCATGGTACACTTAACAGTTACCCCTCCCTCATCTTTACTCAAGTCGCTCAGAAAAGGGTCTGTGTGTGATTTGCAACAGCAGGTGACTTGAAGTAGCCTCGTATGTTTTGACGCTGGCGATTTCCATTGGTTTAGCATTGGTGTCTTGTCGTTCGTCTTGTCGCCAAATGGCTCTTTTAAAAATCGCTGGCGACAAATCTCCTCGTGTGCCAGAGCCCTAAAGGGGATCAAAACTCAAAACAATGAGTTGGTGTAAACATATTCAGAGTGGTGCAATCTCAAGATGGCGGCCCCTGATGACAAGGCATGAATTGTGACTATTTTAGCTATTCTGAACCTCTGGGCTGGTACAGTAAGTTCAGTATATAAAATAAATAAAACATTTTGAGCCATATTCTTTCTGTTGGCTTTAGTCACAGCATTGCTAGTGGACAATTACAACTTGTATCAAGAAGTTCTAATCCAGTAGCGCCCATAATTCTAGCGCCAGTAAGTTACACAGTATTTTAAATTAGCCAACTCTGGCAGCACAAAGAACTGGATTGGTAGTGGGAACATTATAAAAGCAACATGTCCCAGTGTGCGTAACTCAGAGCATATTCTAACTGGAATTCCAGTTGTTTGGCCAGTTCAGTCAATGTTATTTGCCTGTGTGTACACTGCTTTCCTACAAAGAAATATTTAACTTGCAGTTGCTGGATATACACATCGAATCTATAAATGTAATGACCAATATGTACAGCCGCATGAAAAATGTTCCTCTTGATAATGTGTATCCCATTGGTGGTCATCTTTCATCTTCCTGTTTGCCCAATGTGTTTCCTTATTGACTTTTTTTCTATATAATCATTATATGGGTGTCCAGAGCATGTTTATTATTATACTATCCCAATTTCCTTCAGCCTTAAAGACTCTCAAATGCTGTATGAATGAGAAAACAGAACTAATTACAGCATCCTATAGGTGGCCGTCATTTTAATTCTATTTTTAATTCTATTCGAGATGTAATTTCATTTATTGTACAGAAAGTGTGCATTACAATAAACTCTCCTGAGCGCTGCCCAAATTGCATTGCTTCCGTCGTATGTTCATTAAATGTTACTTATTTTGTTTTTTTCCTCCAGATTTTGTAATTTGACAATGAAACATCAACCTTTCCAATTCCCCTCATGCGGCCTTTTTTATTAAAACCACTTCATTTTTGTCTCGCTTTATTAAGGAGAGACGAACAATTATCTCCAGAAATAAATTTTAATGTACCGTCATAAAAGTAAACGATATAACTCTGTGGCGGTTCACCTAAATATACCTCCCTTGTGGTCTCTTGGTATTAAGTACTTTTTGCCTTGTGTATTCACTGCACTTTTCATTGTTGGGAAAATAGGAATTTAATGTTTGCACGAAACAAAAATACAAAACAAACGTCTTTTGCAGATAAAATTGTTGTTTTAATGTGCACTGTGGTTTGGCTTAACCATTGTTTTTCTCATCAATACTTAATATAGTATGACTGACAGGTTGAAATATAGAGGTTTGGCATTCTCATGGGCAGGGTGATTTTTAATTTTGATATGATTTTGATAAAATATTGGAAAGTAAAGCCCTAACTAAAGTCCATTGGATGGCGAAATACATTGGGCAGGGCTTAATCCTGAGATGTAGCTGTTATGTTTAATTTGTAGATTCATGCAGGACATGACTGGCTTCTGGACAGAAGAGCTTCAGTAAGATTAGGCATCTAAAAGCTATAGCCAGCAATGACTCTGCAGGTAATACAAAATTAGTCTGGAAAAATCAATAAATTTTTGCCCTATTTGGCCACCCAGGCACTGGGTTATATTGGACTAACCCAGTTATAAGCAGACCTTGGGTCGATAAAGGCAAATATGCAATCTGCCTCTCTACCTGCAGCTGTCCTAGCCCGACAATGCAGATAGGACTCTCAGTACTTCTCCAGCAACAAGTGTGGCAGTGGAAATGCTTCATGTAGAAGATGTAGTGGCATATTGACCACAAAAAAAGCCACACAATAACCACAATTCTATACATATTATTATCATTAAATCTAGCTACAAACCTTGCAGTTTATGTTTCAAACTATTGTGCTGGAAGGGCCAAATTCCTATTTATGTGTTTTAACTGCTCTGCACTGATCTGTTACCTTAAATATCTGGGCAGTGAAACTCAACTAGATGACTCTGGCTTCATCTTCCAGAAGTAAATCCAGGGGGTCAAATGGAGACAAACAACTAGGTTGAAAACCTCATAACCCTCGTTTAAACCACTAATTCATATTGTTACCCTCCTAACCAATGGTTAGTACAGAAGCTTATTAGGTAGAGTCCAGGTCTCAAGCTCCACCCCCACTCTGGGTATTCTGTTATTTTTTGGGCTTGTCACTCCATACCTACCTCATACCTCTCACCTGTATATTTCTTTTCATTGCATTCTCTGAAGATTGATGTACAACATTGCACGTACTTATTATTGTATGTATTAAATAGCCTAGCTCTCAATCATTTGATGTGTCAGTATTGAAAAGGATACAAGGCCCATGAATATACGTAGGAATGTGTAAAGATTGAAGAGATGATAAGAGAAGAAAGAAACATTCCTACCTGCTAAGTATGAGCCAGATATTCTAGAACTACATATAATCCATCATCTCAGATGTAGTTTTTAGACACACTTATGCCCTTGTGACAGTTACTTTTCTATAGACAGATATAATACGTATAGATCATCACCTGTTAGTGGCCCTTGAAGACAATCATTGTGGAATAATGTCTGACTTTTCCTTTTACACTGCTAAAATTCTATGTTTAAACAAACTGCTATGGGTTTTTGTTTTTAGCACAAAAGCTCCCGTGTCAGATAATATATAAGGAAAGGTCAACTGCAGGCGCAACCTTACACAAAGTATGCTTAGGCAAAGGAAGGATTTAGGAGGCTAACCTCTTGTGAATATTGTAATACATTTAACTGTAGTTTCACCTTATAAATCTCTGCAGTTAATTGCCATAAATTATATTGCCATAAATCTTCGCTGAATGGTAACATAAGTTAAATAACATATTGCCCTTGTAATCTAATTCTTTGTGCCCCATTGATTTAACCTGAATGGAATGTGGTATTAAGTATAGTCAATGATAAATTACTTTTGGCAATATTTTTAGAGCTTGTGAATTGGGTTGTATGGTAAATTTTGGTAAGAGTTTGAGTAAGAATGTATGATTTCTTGATGCCAAAAGCAAAGAGATCTCTATGTAATGCATGCCTTATCCATGTGTTTTTTCATTCCACCTATAAATTTACTCAAAAAGGTTTGTTTATCAAAATTCAAATTTGCGACTTATACAGGTATGGGATCCCTTATCCGGAAACCCATTATCCAGAAAGCTCCGAATTACAGAAAGCCTGTCTCCCATAAACTTTATATCTATCTATATTCATAAATTTTCATTTTTTTCTGTAATAATAAAACGGTACTTGTACTTGATACCAACTAAGATATAATTACCCCCTTATTGGGGGCAGAAAATCAATAAACCATTAATCAAACCCAATTGGACTCTATTGATTTTTTTAGTAGACTTAAGGTATGGAGATCCAGTAATGGAAAGAACCCTTATCCGGAATACCCTTGGTCCCGAGCATTCTGGATAATGGGTCCTATACTTGTATAGAGTTTTTTCAATTAATCTAAAAAACTTGATCAAATAAAATTGAGGATAAAAACTTGAATTCATCAAATTCGGATTTTACTTCTTCTATTTGTAGTGGGTCTGCTAATTCGAATTTATGAGTTTTAGCACAAACACATTTGAATCATGAAAAAAGTCAATAAATCAGCTCTATAATGTTATAAACACTAGAGGCCTATTCATTAAAATTCAACACTACATTCTTTCTGCTATGTAACCAATTTGTGGCGAAAAACAGGATCTCAAATTTTTTTAGAAAAAATCTATCAAAAAAACAATTAAAAATTGTAGTGAAACTATTTGGCAGCTATAATTGTGTGTGTTTCTAAGGTCTGAATTCTCTTTCTGTTCCCCTTTTCTATGATTTTGAGTCCTTATATATATATAAACATGTATTGGCACCAAATGTGTCTGCTAGCGACTTATACAGGTATGGGATCCGTTATCTTGAAACCTGTTATCCGGAAAGCGTGGAATTACAGGAAGGCAATCACAAACAGACTCCATTTTAATTAAGTGATCCATTTTTTTAAAACAATTTTGGGATCAGATACCTTGTACTTGATCCCAACTAAGATATAATGTATCCTTATTGGAGGCAAAACAAGCCTATTGGGTTTATTTAATGTTTACATTAATTTTAGTAGCTTTAATGTGCAAAGATCCAAATTATGGAAAGAGCCTTTATATTGGTAAACCCCAGGTTCTAAACATTCTGAATAACAGGTCCCATATCTTATACTTATTGGTTATTGGCATGAACACTGCTGCAGCCAAGGAAGGACTGGTCGTAAAATCACAATAAAATACTCCATGCTCTTTAGCATACAATAATATTTATATTCTTTGAAAAAATTGTGAATAAAATGTGTTGGCCATGATAACCATATGATTTACCATTTTTGCATAGAAAATGCCTTAATATAGGATTGTGCAAATATATGCAACCTTAACTACAAATGCAGCAATGAAAAAAATCGACTGGAACGCTCAATATTATATAGAGAGCCTTTATTGTGTAACCTGTTTCTGCCTACTGGTTGCTGTCATCACTAATTGCTTTGTACAGCCCCAACACATTGCACACAGTTGTATTTGGAATGTAACGACAGGGCATTTTTTGTTATTAATAGAGATGAGAAACCCATTAGCAAATTCATTTTTTCAGTATTATGGTGTAAAATGAATGCAGTGTTGTGTCCAATCTGTGAGAGCTAATTTGAAACATGTGCTTGGTGGGATTTGTGGAATGTTTCAGACCTGATTTGTGGTGCCGGAGAGAATTATGGATCCCCACCAAATTAATAACAATCCGTGTCTTTATGGTAAATGTGGTTCCCCCCACCCCCTTGCTAAAATCTACCTAATCCTTTCTGATTTCCTTGGATTTTCAGTAGTTTAAAGGTAAAGCAGGGAGGCTTTTGTTGAAGGGCATCCAATTATGCAATAATCCCTTGTTATAAACCATGTTCTGCCGTAAGGTTACATGAACAATTTTATTTTATGAAGGATGCAGCTGGTGTAATTGTTCAGGAAACACAGTCGTAAAACAGCAGTTAATAATTTATTTCCCATTGACCAATATGCTGTCCATTATATTTTTATTGTGGCTGAAATAGCCCATTTCCATGTGAATTGTAGAAATGAATAAGGTGATTTACGGTCGCACTAATATTCCGCCTCTGACAAACTTTTACAATAAATGCCGGCTAAATGCATCAGATACAGTTTTATGGTAACTTGGTGATGTTCAGGGAAGAAAAATCTATAAAAGGAAGACACAAAGCAGCCCCAAGTAGATATCAACGCAATCACGGGATGTCACTGAGCTCTTCTTTGGATTATGGTTCACAAATATATTGTGCATACAGAATAAGGGCGACATGGTCTTATAGAAAATTCTGAGGCTCTTCCCAGCTGGGAATATATGATTAATGAACTTATATCCAGGGCGCTGGCAGCTAGGGAAAAGTAACTTATAGCAAATGTCCTTTTGTTTTACCCATGGCACAAGTTACGAGGCTTTCCATTGATATACTATATGGATTCCTTTTTTTTACCAGAGGATAATCTCTTATCACTGGAATATGAAAGGCATTTCTATAGGTAAGTAGCCTGTCATTATTAGAATTTATTTTTTATATTGATTTTCATGTTTTTATTTAAGAAAAAGTTTAAAAAACATTGTGTTGTTTATTTACTGGAACTTAATCAAATTACTTCATTAAAACCACATAGAGCTGCTATTAGAAACTCAAATTTATATATTTTTGAATTCTCTTTAGAAAAACTCAGCAAAAACATGATCTAACCAAAATGACCTCCTTGTTTCCTTATTTACAGTCATTTTCTCATGGTAGTTGGAATATTCCAATTGTTTGAATTTTGGTTGTGGTTTTTTTTTTATATAAAAGAGAGGGACTGAGTAGGAGGAGGCTTTACAGAGAATACCAGAGACAAAATGGAAGTGAAGTCTGAGGATATATTCCCCCCCCCCCCTTATGTGTGCATCCCTTATATGAAATTGTTCCATACAAAGATAATAATAGTCACTTTATTGTTTCAAGAAGTTTCAAGTTTATTGTCATATACAAATAACAATGAAGCATCATTACTGTAATGACATTTTTTTGACCCGTGTTCCTCCCAACTTTACATAGACAAACAAAACAAAAAAAAAAAAAAATACAAATATTAAATATAATAAAAGTGTGCAATAAAGGTACAAGTATTTACAATAATAAAATGCAATATTTGAAATTGTGCAGTGACGATTTAAAGTGGCTTTGCTTAAAGTGACACTGGGAAGAGTCCAGTAGTTATGGGGAGTGTGTGTTGGTTTGGGTAGAATGTCAGCAGTTCAGAAGCCTGATGGCTTGTGGGTAGAAACTGTTGTTGTATTGCTGTATTGTTGTGCTATTTTGTATGTACTATAGTGAGTTTCCAGCGCTAAGGTTGGTATGAAATACAGGATCTGTTATCTGGAAACCCATTAACAGAAAGCCAAATGAAGGCAAAGCCATCTCCCATAGTCTCCATTTTAATAAAAAAAATTCAAATTTTTAAAAATGATTTCCTTTTTCTCTGTAATCATAAAACAGTACCTTGTACTTGATGGTAACAAAGCTGTATGAATGCAAATGTATTCTTTAGCAGTTGCTTTTAATGATATATATCATTATATATCATTATATATATTATATATATCATTATATATAATATCTAATATTAGCTATAATAACATGGCTTGGCCTCAGTCACTTAGAATAAGTTACTAATGCTGCCATTTTGCGAGATGAGGATGGGTAGCATCCCTAAGGAATTAGTGGGATAACAAGTTACCATTAAGGCCTTTTCTATGACTTTACATTTTTTTAAATGTACAGTAAAGTCACATTATATAAACATACTTTCACATGAGAGACATAAGGGTGTGAATTTTCCTTTTCTATAGGAATAATAGGTATAAATAACCAGCTGTATAGATGTCTTAGTAAAAGAGTTTTTTCAGTTAAAGGGGAAGTAATTCCAAATATAAAACTTTAAATCATTCAGGAAAGGCAATAATACATGAATTAAAGTTTAAGTGATGTTAATGTAATTTGCAAACGTAATTGTGACTGATCAATATTGGTTTGTGCTTTGCTTATTTGCCTACTGTAGTGGCCAAAGTGGGAAAAGGGTTGCTTATTTGGCAGCCTAGTTATGTGAATGGTCATATTAAATCTTATTTGATATACCATTGTCTCAGGCTATCTAGCCACTTACCTTCCATATCTCCCATAGCCCTCCTAATGTGTAATCCAATGGCAGTACACTAGCTTGGCCTGTGCACAAGGGACATGGTCTGGACAATGCTCAGTTGGAAGTGGTTAATAATGGATTGTCAAAGTGATAGCTTTCATAGGGACAATCCCCTATGTTTCATTATAACATGTATTGAAATATGCCATAAAACGTCTAACATATCTGTTCCCTTTCACTACTAATTACTATTTAGCCGCTTTCTCTCTTTCTCTATACCTTTTTGCCTAAAATTAATTTCCAAAATAATAATTTTAGTACTTTCCCATTCCTGGACCCACTAGGTGGAGCTGTGTATATGTGTTGTTACTGTGAGTGACCCATCTGCTAATGTAGGGACATAGACACTAAAGTAAGGGCATCATAAAGCCTTTCCGGGTTCTCACCATGATTGTGTGCAAAGGCGCTATGTTATCTAGAGGTGAGCCACATGATTCAGAAAATGTGTTGAATTTTAGTGTTTATGACCTTGCAGATCGTTTTGTAAATGTTGAGGTGAAAAGTGTTTTGGCCCCAGATTTAGAGGAAGCAGCAGTTACATCATGCTTCCTGTTAATTTAACGAGTCTTTCACCTGTTTTGCTAAATTAATAAAACGCTTCGTATATTTCTTCTTTCCATTTTGGCCCAACATTTTTGTTATGGTAACCAAAGTTTCAGAGAACACAAAAGTGAGCTTGTCTTCTATGTTAACAAAATTCGTAATTTTACCCTCCGGTCAAATTCATTTGGGCTTTTTTCATATTATTACTTATAGCAGGTTCAGATAATATCTCCTCTATCTCTCTAAGAAGAAGCCAATTCAGTTAATAGAAATTATATGAATAAAAATTAATTTTTCCTTTAAAACAACTCTAATATTCCCTGCATTTAAGAAAAAAATATGGCATTGCAGACTATTAGTCACTTTATTTCTTTATTGATTTGATTCCCTTTTTTAAAATGTATAAATTGCTTCTCCTCATTTTTGGGCAGTAGCATGGTCACCATCAGACTGGAAGCTCTACCTTCTCCTGCCTGTGTGCCATACTCTGCCTGCCCTATGCTGCCTGTGTGTTCCATACTCTGCCTGCCCTATGCTGCCTGTGTGTGCCATACTCTGCCTGCCCTACCCTGCCTATGTGTTCCATACTCTGCCTGTCCTACCCTGCCTGTGTGTGCCATACTCTGCCTGCCCTATGCTGCCTGTGTGTGCCATACTCTGCCTGCCCTATGCTGCCTGTGTGTGCCAAATTCTGCTTGCCCTATGCTGCCTGTGTGTACCATACTCTGCCTGCCCTGTGCTGCCTGTGTTTGCCATACTCTGTCTGCCCAATGCTATGCTGCCTGTGTGTGCCATACTCTGCCTGCCCTATACTGTCTGTGTGTTCCATAATCTGCTTGCCCTATGCTGCCTGTGTGTGCCATACTGTGCCTGCCCTATGCTGCCTGTGTGTGCCATACTCTGCCTGCCCTACCCTGCCTGTGTGTGCCATACTCTGTCTGGCCTATGCTGCCTGTGTGTGCCATACTCTGCTTGCCCTATGCTGCCTGTGAGAGGTACATGTGGCAGGGGTTTGTTCTGAAAGTTTGTTAGCATTTGGAAATAGTTGTTAGGGGGACTCTAAAGTGTGTAATTATGTGCTGGGGGTTGCTGTGCTATCAGTCGTGGAGGAGGAGCACATAGATATGGATTTAAGGGTATGTCTTAATATGACATAATAAACTTCAAATAAGATTGATGGATGATATCCCTGCAGTGAGCACTATTTTTTTTTTTTGGTGGGGGGTGGAGTTGGTATGCTACCACCATTAATGTGGATATGGTCTTAAAAGCTCTTGTGATAACATGGGTTTAGTTTGAAGCGGGTGTAGTTTAAAAAAAGGGAGTGGCCAAAACTGGTTTCTATTATCAGCCCTCCACCATGTAGGCCATCTGAATCTGGCCTTCAGTACCACAGAAGTTGGACAGCACTGCATTAGATAAACTATAATAGTAGCAACAAGTTAGAGTGGTTCACCTTTAAGTTAACTTTTACTATGTTATAAAATGGCCAATTCAAAGCAACGTTTCAATTGGTCTTCATTATCTATTTGTTATAGTATTTGAATTATTTGCATTATTCTTCTAACTTTTTGCAGCTTTCAAATGGGGTTCACTGACTCCGGCAGCCAAAAAACGATTGCTTTTTGAGCCTCTTTAGTAAAGAATTATGGGAAGAATTTGGAAAGGAATGGATAATCCAGATATAGAATCTGAAATAAAAAGCAATAGACTGAGTTGGCTGGGGCACAAAGAAAAGATGCTGAACTTTAGGACTATGTGGAAAGTTTATAAGGAGAAACCTTTCAATGTGATCGGTTCCAGCAGTTGGGGGTAGATTTAGGATATTTTAATGCTACATCTTGAGAGGGTTCAAAACCACAGAGGGGAAGAAATCAAAAGTGTTGTGAAGCGAGTGAGTACAGTGAAATTGTGTAATAGAAAAACCTTGTTTAAGACTTGGAGGCTTTCATTTCTCTTACAGAACTATACACATTGGTATGATATCTGGCATCTGGTGTCAGAAAGCTATTATTCAGGGAAGGTAATTTTCCATACAGTGCTATTTAACACTGTGATTATAAAATGGTACAATGTACTTGATGGTAACTAAGCCCCTTCCTATTATGTTGATGTGTATGGTATGGTCATGTGTATGATGGAAAAATGATGTAACGCACCTTGAGTGGGACACTCGATCACTAAGGCACTACCCCTGGTTTGGTGTGGGTAACTCCAGGGTTCCCCTGCCTCAGACAGTGCTCATAGAACAGGAAGACAGAGGAAGGCAGTGGCACTAAGTGCAAGTACAGTTACGGGACAGCATGCTCGGCTACTGGAGTTTTTCAAATATAGGATCTTTCCGTAACTTGTATCCCCTGTTGAAAATTGTTTCAACATTAAAAGAAAACTAGTAGGATTGTTTTGCCAATAAGAATTGATTATATCTTGGTCATGATTGCAATCATAGCAATTGCATGTGATTCATGAAGTGCGAGTACCATTGCCTTCATGTTGTTGCATCAGTTACAATCTCTTTAGGCACAAATCCACTGGCGACTGCTGGGGGAAAAACTAGGAAGAAAACATGGAAATTGCATCTGCAGTAAGTATGATAATGTAAACAACCACTACCATGCGCATGTGAGGACAAAAATAACTACTGTTTCCCCCATCTCTCTGTTAGCCCCAAGTCTGAGGTGAGAAGCCAGGCAAACAAATTTTCTGCAATAGATGCTCTTTAATGCATGGTGGTTCAAATTATGCATCCAGGAAACCCCAGATCCCAGGCCTTCCAGCTAATAGATCTCCTACTGATAATACTGATATCATTCCTGTCAGGAGCAGAAATGTATCTGTCACTTTATATATATATATATATATATATATATATATATATATATATATATATATATATATATATATATATACACAGGGTTGGAATGACAGCACACGCAGGATGTTTTTCAAGAAGAATCACAGAGGTTTAGATAAATAAATGTGAGGCTTTATTCAGTCCGACGTTTCAGTTCCTATCTGGAACTTTCATCAGGGACAGATAGGAACTGAAACGTCGGACTGAATAAAGCCTCACATTTATTTATCTAAACCTCTGTGATTCTTCTTGAAAAACATCCTGCGTGTGCTGTCATTCCAACCCTGTGTATCTACGCTTTCAGCACTGGCACCCAGGTATTATCTTGCTCTTATGGTGTGCAGCTTTCCAGCAACTCGTTTCTATATATATATATATATATATACATGATATATATATATTGTGCAGATTGCACAATGGAATATCTAAAGCCATTTTTTTTAGCCCTGGTTTGTAAGACTTTGGAACTATTGCTTTCATTATACAAATGATAAAAATGGCAAAACAAAATTCCAGAACAATAGCCAAACATGTCTGTGCCATTAGGTGAATCTAGTCTAGCACGGTATGACTTATGCAGTCCTGCATCTTTAAGTAAATACGCCGATGAGATTCTCTATTTTCCACTAGTGAATCAATGTAATTGGGAATGTCAGGCGCAAGATTCTGAACTGCTCATGACCTTCGCCTGCTGAGACAGAAGCCGGGGGACGAGTGGTAATGCCGCATTTTGACCAGGACACGGTTTATATGTTCTGTGCCAGTTTTTCAACAAATGATTCATTCCTGGCTCTAGTGTTTGGCAGGCAAGCATGAATACTCCATAAATTAAATGATGTAGTAGTATCCAGTTAGGCATATTAATTGCAGGCAATATTAATGAACAGGGCTTCTCTCAAACGCAGTGACTAAGCAGATCGCACGGAATAAACTGTTCCATTTATATATTTTTGATTATATGGACCTTCCGTGTTTCTGGGGCAGCTATAGTAGCAGTTATAAGCAGCACTGGAGTCAGTTGTAATTCCTTTCCTGTTTGACTTTATTTATTTGAAAAGGCTATAAACATGTCCACAGTTTTATAACAAAACTTTTTTTTACTGATGTTTAGACTTGCCTGTGTATTTTCTCCCTCTTGCAGCTGAAAGGAGCACGGATATGTTACAATTCCTGGGTATGATATGAAATGGGATATCTTAAAAGATGCAAAGTATCCAGCACTTTACAGGGGGTGCTTACAATATATCGTGTTTCATTTTATTTTTTTATCTAGCAGCTTTTTAAAATGTGCTTCCTGGCACCATAATTGGACCTGCCTTCCTCTCTTCCTTCTGGGCCTTTGTAAGTGACCCCCGGTGGCGTAACTAGATGTAAATTCAATTTAGGGTCCCCAAAATATTAGTACGTTGATCTACTCTATCAAGATATAATGAAATTGCAATTTAAGGCCTTAAATGGGCCCTTTACACTGCTGGGCCCCCCTGCAAACACAGGGTCAACTTCCTCTGTAGTTATGACCCTGGGTACCCTTATTTTGAATGATCCCATTGTAAATATTAATGTTGTTATTATTATTTCCCCTTATTTGTTTCCTATTTTTTCTTCTTTGTGATTCTCAGATGGTAGTTTCAGTCCTTTTCTAGACCTTGTTGTCCATCCCCCTCCATAGCATTCCTGTAATATAATAATGTGCTTACAGTAGCTAGCAAGGGCCTGTTGTCATGGGAAATTCTTTGGAAAATGTAAAAAAAAAAACTCCCTTGAGAAATATTTGCCTGGGTGTGGTTATATAAAGGATCTATGAAGTGGAAGCATATCTACCCTCTTTCTGTTGCTAATGCCTTTTCCTGTACTAACCAGTTCCTGCTGACCTTAACACAATGGTTGTTGAACTTTTTCGGTTCAGCCACTGGCCAGGGCCCAATTTAGCCAATAACAAGGTTATAAAAAAGAAAAACATGAATTACTCTTTCAGCCATGGTTATAAAAACCCAAGGCAACAAATATGTTGTTACACCAAATATCACCCCATGTTAACATCAAGCTGGTGTATCTAGAATGCCTCTTCCTCTACTACACAGTTTCTGCTGGCCTTAACTCAGTGACTGTCGGACCTTATCAATTTAACTTCCCTTGGAGATGCAACCTTTTGTTAGGGCCCCCTTTAGCCACAACAAGATTAAAATAAAGGAAAATATTGATTTAGTAATCTTTCAGTTTCAAAAATCTAAGGCAGAAAATTTACCACAAATCTCATACTATGAGAACCATTGGTCATGAGCAACATGTTGCTCACCAAGCCTTTGGAAGTGGCCTCAAAGCCACTTATTTTTGAATTTATTGTTAGGAGGCAAGCTTTAATTGCATAAAAACCAGTGTAATTGCCAAACAGAGCCTTCTGTAGGTTGCCAGTCAACATAGGGGCTATCAATTAGCCAATTACAGCTCTCACTGGCACCTCCAGGAACTTTTTTCATGCTTGTGTTGATCTAGAACAAGCAAGTAGGCAGTCTTGGCAAGTTTTACTCTAACTGGCCTTCAGACAAAACTTCACTGTTCAAAGCCCCCTCCCAGGCTGGCCTGCCCCACAGTATGGCAAACACTGCCTTAGCTAACACCTGGCTATGTTACTTTTTTCATTTGAATAATCACCCATAGAAGTCAACTATTTATGCACTCATTCCACTGTCCGAAAGCATACCTAAAATGTGTTTATTACCTCAGTTATATTTAAAAGTCATATTTCTGTTTGTACTGTGCATCAAATACTGATCAGATTTCTAAAAATGACCCTTATAGAAAATTAAAGTGCTTATACAGTATATCAACATGTGGGTTGGTGCAATGGGCTACAAACAAAGCCCCATTTTTTGTTACAAGTGGCCTTGCCCCCCCCCCCCCCCCAATTTTTCCACTCTTTAAAAATGACTTGGCCATGCCAGCCATGCTGGATGTGTCACTGGCTTGCAGGAATGTTCTGAACAGGGTCAGGGTCAGGATTAAGTTCTAAATATTATCAAATCATAATGGGTGATTTGTCAGATTAAATTCTGATATCATTATAGAGAAGACCCAGTGACTTCTTGGGGGCCCAGTGACCGTGACATAAAAAGTCTTATTCCAAAAAGTATACTGGTGCTCTAAAAATTGGCTGACTGTGGGCGCCAATTATTTCTAATTATGCCACTGGTCATCCCACCAAACAAACTGGAGATGGCCTCCATCTTTACATGTATTAGCACACACATGTATTGGGACCACACTTCTACATAGATCTTTGGGGTCTGGAGGTCCATCGGCCATTGGATTAACATCTCAAAAGCCAGACATTTTGGACAAAATTTGTGTGGCTGAATAGACAAAGAGTGTCTCACTCATAGTGGTACAAAATGTCTGGCCAGTATATTACACTTGACACATCTGTGTCATGGTAAAATGCATGGCGGGAATAATGCATTGTGTTAAATAAGTACAGACAATTTTCTTTGAGTACTACAAAAATCTTCCTTGGTATTATTAGAACAAGTCAATCTAATTACGATTTAGGGGGCATTTCTGTATAAGTCTATAGACATTACATCTGGCCAGCAGTCACTAAGATGTACTAATGCCAATATGTAAGTTCTGGCTACATAATATTTTATAACCTTACAATTTACTGCTAATTGAAAAGGAAACTATAAGGTGCAGTCCTTATCTACAAATAGGCTAAATCATCTCTTTAACAGCTAAAATGAAAAATATTTTGCCCAAGTGTTTTAGTAGGAAAAACATCAGCCATTGTATGGAGAGTCATTGTCAGGCTTTGAGTGAATTGTATCTATAGCAACAGACCGGTGTCATGTATTTTGTTTTTTTGCTTTTGTCTCCCTTTTGAGAAACCATCATGTTAATTACTGGCTATGGATATTTGGGCTATAAATGACCTTGGAAAGCAATTAAGTACAATACAAAATAGGATGAGAGCGTAATTGGATAAAACTCAAAGCAAAGTCAACACAAAGTCATCGAATGGTAATCAGGACAGACAAGAAGCTCATTTCGTATTCAAAATGTCTCAGGCATTTAAATCTGTCCATGAACACCAAATTCTCCTTTAAGGCGCTCAAGCTAATGGCGTTTTTGAGAGTAGACTTTTTAATTTTCTGATTGAACTATTACCCTCAGAAGATTATTTATTTGATAAAATAAATCAAACCTTGCCAAAATCTGAATAAAAACATAAATATTAGATTAAAAATGTAATTTGTGACTAGGAGGTTTTACAAGCAGGAGAAATGACAGTTGTACCTTCTGAATATATGTATTTTATTTATCTAACACTAACATATTACAAAACTATGTATTAGGGTCCCTTTAAACTGTGATCCATCTAATAAATAGTTGCAATAATTGTTTTCTTGAGGTTACTAAGATTACAGATCAGACCATAAAATGCTACAATGCATCAATGTCTATGTTTTGTTACCAGGCATTTGGAAATCCTATTAAAAATGAGTTAAAATATATGAGTGACATCAGTAATATTGTTTGTGTGCCGAGACCAATCATAGCCAAGTCCTCCCTATAGTATAGTAAAGCCTTCTTTCCCCTCAATTCCTGACCAGAGTATTGAGGCTGAGTCTCTAGCTAGTGCCACCCCTTTACAGCTTAAGAACTATGGCCAGCCCTACCCAACACCTTCCGCTTGCCATGCCTAGCCAATGAAGCCTTTCCATAAAAACCCTGCCTTGTCTGTGAGTTCTAGCCTGTCCTGTGTTGCGTTGCCATTGTGTTTGTATATCCTGCTGTAGTACACTAGCTCCATCCTGCTCCAGTCTATCATTTTCAATGCCTGCTTCCTCCTGCTCCTGTCTGTCCTGTTCCAGTCTCTTCAGATCTTCACCTGATCCACCTTACTCCAACCTGTTCTTATGTCCCCTTTAGGACTAATAGGGGTTTAAGGCAACTGAGGAGACTGAAGCACCTCCCTACCTTTTAGCGCACTGGTCCCCAGGTTCTTCTGCATAGGCATGCATGTTGGTGCGAGTTGTGCTGTCATCTCATCCTGAATGTATACGATATGTGCACAAGTGCATTAGTGTGTCATGATGCCATGACATGAGGTCCTTCTTTATATGCCCAAGCTGGCTCTGTTTGTGCCTAAGCCTTGTATCAAGTTCTGGTCTCTTGGTTATTGATTCCTGCCTGGTTCCAGACTGCCTGTCCTGACTTCTTGCCTGCTTTGACTACGATTCTGGTTAACCCCTCTCTGTACCACTTTTGGATAAAACTCAGCTGTGTTCAGGTTCTCCCTGTTTGTCCGCAGCAGTGAGTTCCAGAGCCCAAAAAGTGTGTCGGTGAAGAGTGGTTAAGCAGTCCTAGGGGTTCCAGTTACACAGAACATGACAGGGGGGTATTCATACAGCTTGGGTGTGTTCTATGAACCTACCATTTTTGGGTCAGATTTTAAATTGAACAATTTATGATTCCAAACTTATTAGTCAGTTTGGGTTTGTCATAACCTCTCTTATTACCAACTTTACATAATGAGATATAGGTAGTATCAGTCGCTGTGTTGCTCAGTTGCTGGCTAACCCACACACCCCTAAACTTTCACTGCACACCACCCTTCAGTGGGGGCCAGGATTCCACCCTTTCAGTAGGTGCATGGTGTTCTCATCTTCATACTCAGAGCTTCATTATTGACATCTCACTAAACATAATAACATAGTAAAAAATGTTACTGCAAGATGAGATGATTGCAGCTAATGTCTTTAATACACGTAAAAAAATTTTGAAAAACGTTGTCTAATTATTTGTATCTCATTAATACACTGACACACCAGGCAGTTAGGAAGCCAGTTTTCTTATTTACCCCAGCATTATCAAACAGTTACTTGTTCTTTCATTTGTTCTTATCAGGGTGACTTCTCTTTCATTGCGATTCAGACAACATAAACATCACTTATTCGACAGCAGTAAAATCCAGCAGACATTGTCTCTGTTACTGAAAGAATGCCATTGCCAGCCTTATAATACCACTTCCAATAAAAGGGAATGACACCAGTAAAAGAAGGACTATAATTGTTAAAACAATAGCTAATTGTCCAGCCATCTTTAAAATACGTACCAAGTGCAAGGCTTTTTGCATTGCTGGTTTGTTTCATGTCAACAAAAGGCCGGTCTCAATAGGAAGGCAGTCGTCACGTTTAAAGCGCTTATTTATTACAATGAGTAATCGGAACTGTCGCTTGTAATGGGGAGGATTGTTGAGCCTCTAAACAAGTTTGCTTCTTTACAAATAAGCTCAATACAGAATTCGGAAGTTTTCATCAACATAAAAGAAAACATTGAATCCACCGTAGGGTTATTATTTTACAAACTGTGAATGCTATAAACACAGGAAACACTTTACGTTTTAAGTGGCGACAATGGCCCTATTTGTTCCAAGTCTCCATTTAACAGGACACTGGGTAATGAGTCACTGGCTCTCCCTTTTATTTGTATTCCTGTATGTGTTATTTAAAGTAGAATTTAACATCATTCCTTATCCAAAAACAGATGCTTTGCTAGGGCAGCGATTGGAAATATTGGACAGGTAGGTATCCTCGTACACTCAGCAGGTAAAATTTACTGGTTATATGTCTGAAAGCAAACATCTGATTGGTTGCTTTAGGCTACTCCACCTGGCACAAATTTTCCAACTTTTATTATATAACCACATTAAAATATCTTGACCTTTGATAGAGTTGTTTTAGTCTATGGAGAATACTTTTCCCAAGGTAAGCATTATGCATGTATATGGATACCTACAGTTCCCTCCCATCCATGCACAACATAGGCAGAAGGAGAACAGGTATTATTATTATTAAAGGAACAGTAACACCAAAAAAAGGAAAGAGCTTTAAAGTACTAAAAATATAATGCACTGTTGCCCTGCACTGGTAAAACTGGTGTGTTTGCTACAGTAACACTACTATAATTTATATAATAAGCTGCTGTGTAGCCACGGGGGCAGCCATTCAAGCTGGAAAAAAGGAGAAAAGGCACAGTTTACATAGCAGATAACAGATAAGCTCTGTAGAATACAATAATGTTTTATCTGTTATCTGCTATGTGCCTGTGCCTTTTCTCCTTTGAATGGCTGCCTCCATGGCTACATAGCAGCTTATTTATATAAATTATAGTAGACTTTCTGAAGTAAACACACAACTTTTACCAGTGCAGGGCAGCAGCACATTATATTTTAGTTACTTTTATACACTTTTTTTGGTGTTACTGTTCCTTTAATATTTATTTATAAAGCGCCAACATATCCCACAGCGCTGTACAATAGGTGGGTTACATACATTGGACATACAGAGTAACATATAAAGCAATCAATAACCGATCCAAGAGGTGAAGAGAGCCCTGCCCTGCCCTTCAATGGTCCCTACATTCACATAAAGGTGCAGGATGCACACAAGGCCTTGAAGAGGTAGTTTACCTTTAACTTTTAGTATTATGTAGATATTGATATTCTGAGACAATTTTTAATTGGTCTTATTTGTTTATATTTTTTGTGGTTTTTCAGTTATTTATCTTTTTGATTAGCAGATTTTCAGTTTTGTTTTTCTGCAGCTGTCTGGTTGCTAGGGTCTTATCTACCCTAGAAACCAAGCAGGGGTTTAAATAAGAGAGTGGAATATGAATAGGAGATAATAGGATATAACAAGTAGGATGATTTATAACAAAAACTAACAATGGCATTGAAGCTTTTTGGCTGTAGGGTCAGGGAGAAAGTTGGAAAGAGTCAGAAAAGGAAGGAAAATAATTAAAATAAAACAATGAAGACCAATTGCAAAGTTGCTGGGAATGGGACATTCTATAAAATTCTAAAAGTTAACTGGCTCTTTAATTTAGTGCCTTACATAAAAAGCTTTGTTTTCAAGCATGTAACTAAGAGGCTAAAGAGATAGTAGGCTGTTGAAGTAATTTCATAACAGCAATGATAACCTGTACCCATTTCAGCGCTAAATAAATGAGAATAGTTAGGTTTGATTATTTATTATGCAAATCAGTTCCATCCCATTATCAAGGCTGCACCAAATGGAACTAATCTTGCCCACTTGCAAGTGCAACACTAATGGAAGAAGGGGCTGAATCCATACTAATATATCCCTCCGCTCGCCTGTTTCTTTAAACACGCCAGTTAATTGCTCGCTGTTTTATATCGAGCCTAATTGATAGTAGATTTAAAACTGGGCAAATGACTCCAGTTGTAGCTGGAAATTACACAGAAATAGGTTTGCGCGTCTACTATTGAGCCATCTGTCAAAGAAGTCATAAAACTGAGGATTAAATCATGCTGTATAAATTCCCATTTCAGCAAGAAAATAAAAGTTACTGTGTGTCATTTTTTTTCTGCTCTAGACTTTCAGAACAAAAGTTTAATAGGATATCTAATAAGCCTGAAACTATATTTCCTTTCCTTGAACTTCCTACCAAAACACCCCTGCTCATTGCCAGAACACATCGGGCTCTGGAAATAGCACTAAAAGCATAACTGTGAAATTATTTCAGGAATATTTTGTATGGTCTGAGATCCAAAATGCTTTTTGCTTGGAGGTTCATGTCCTGGAAAATCAATGCGTTTTACAGTTGTCTTGCTACCTAATCCTTTTAGTGCAGAGCAGTGCCAAACATTGCAATATTACCCACAGGCATTGGAAATGGAACAGAATTTACAAAGGTACTTTTGTAGTATTGTTACGCATTCTTCTGCTTTATAATTCATAAAATAAATGCCAAAACCATATTGCAGATTCGTGTCATTTATGATGCAATTTTCTTTATATTTATAAGCAGATCTACCAGTAGAATTTTAGCTTTGACCATTAGATTAGTATTTGTCCAACACTGAAACCAGGCTCATATGTGAATCATACCCCCATATGTAATTAAAGGCACTAAGTTTGCCCAGTAGCAGTACCCATAGCAACCAATAAGATGTTTGCTTTGAAACAGGTGACCAGTTAATTCTACCTGCTGATTGGTTGCTATAGGTTACTGCATCTGGGCAAACTTAGGGTGTTTTTTACATAACCCTTTGTATCAAATATGGTAGGCTCAAGTACCCCATATATTGGGATACTTTTATTATATATTTACAGTTGTAAAATATTAGATTCTTATTATTTAAGATAATAAGATCTGTTATCCAGAAAGTTTTGTATTATTGGAAGGCCATCGTTCCCTTTTCTCTGTAATAATAAAACCTTTTACTTAATCCTTATTGGAGGCAAAATAATCCTATTGGGTTTATTTAATGTTTAAAGACATTTTTTTAGCTGACTTAAGGTATGGGGATTCAAATTATGTAAAGATCTCTTATCTAGAAAACCCCAGGTCCCAAGTATTCTGGATAACAGGTCCCATACCTGTATTATGGAAATGGTATTAGCGACGCCTTCCTGCCTTAAAGTAAAACTAAAGCTTTACTAAAGAAGTAGGCTAGAAATGTTGTACATTATGTTTTGGATTTCTGTACCAGCCCAAGGCACCCACAGCCCTTTAGCAGGGAAGATCTGTGCCCCCAAAGATGCCACAGTAGTCCCCCATCTTCTTTTCTGCTGATTCACTGCACGTGCTCTGTGCTGCTGTCACTTACCTGAGCTTAGGGACCCACTCACAATATACTGTATATACTGAATATAAATGTCACAATGTAAGGCTGATCAGTAATTAACACAGATAATTACAGCAACAGAAGTTTCCATGATTGGTCACCACCTGTGTCATCTTTAAAGGACTGGATTATTACTACTATAGAGACGTTTAGGCTGGTTCAATAAGTTCATTATATAAAATATGGCATTTCTAGCCATATTCATTTTTAGGGTTTAGTTCCCCTTTAAGTTTTAAATAAAGTGCTGCCACACCTATTGACATGGGGGGACCCTGGTGCTATCACAGGTTCCCTTTACTCCCAGTGGCAATAACCACAGTGCACTTGAACCTAAACAATCTGGTGCAAACATTACTTGCATGCAAAACACCCAGAATTATGTCGAACTTTGTCATTTAATTACATTCATTTTGGCAAATCAGGTGCAATTGTTTCAGGCACAGAATAATCGTGTCAGATGCAATGCTCCCTTATGACAGCAGTGAAGCTGGAACTGTGGGAATTCTAGAAGGCTTCATTGTGGGGAAAAAACATTGCTATTGGCTCAAAATTGCACTTTGCTAACTTTGCTTGCGGACGTAAATGACCTCTAATGTTTTTTAATAGGCAATATTTATTTGAATACTATAATATTTCTGTGGGTTCTAATCAAACCTTAATCTGAGAAGCCACAGCCACAATGCTAATGGTTGACATAAATCCTAGCATAACTCCATAGACTAACGATGAGTGAATTTTTTTTCGGTAGGCATAGATTCACATGAAATTCCGCATTTCACCATCAGCCATTTTTTTGCAAAACTGTGGCAAAAGCTTGCCTCGAAAAAAATTAGTTCACTGAGACAAAAAAGTTGCCAAGAAAAATGTGGTAGAGACAAAAAAGTTGCTGCAAAAAACACCCATTGCCTTTAAAAGGGTAGTTCACCTTTAATTTAACTTTTAGTATGATGCAGAGCCTGCTATTTGCAATTGGTCTTCATGCTTTATTATTATTTGCAGTTTTTGAATTATTTAGCTTTTTGTTCAGCAGCTCTCAAGTTTGGAATTTCAGCAGCTATCTGGTTTCTAGGGTCCAATTTAACCTGGCAACCTGGCAATGGTTTAAAAGAGAGACAGGGATATGAACAGAGTAGAGAAAGTCTTAAATAGAAGGATAAGTAATAAAAAGTAACAATAACAATACAATATTTTGGCAAAGGGAAATGGGACAGATCACTGGATCTCTGCCATAGAACTTAACCATAAAAATAATTATGAATATGTGTGTGCTGTTGAGTGACAATATCAGATAAAATCTGACCCACAAAATCTGATTAAAAGCTCCAGTGGCGTTTAGTCAGAAAAATAATGAAGAACAACCTCTAAATTGGCATTGAAGTGATCTACATACTCCTCCTGTATTTAGGAATAAAGTCAATATAAATTGGGAGTAACAGTATTGTCTAACTTGCAAAGGATCATTACCAGGTCAAGAAAGAAGAAGCCCACTAAGGAGTCTATGTATAGGATAGCGAGATTCCCCCATGGGCATTGAAAAGGTAAAGCAAGATGTGAGAATAGAGTGAAGCAAGTCAGTGTTGGAGTTTATCCATGGCAACAACATATGTATAGAGCTAAATGTGTTCATGATATTGCTGCTGAGAAAATTGTAGAGATAGACCGAGCCAAAAAACATTCTCATAACCGAAATATAAGCTGGATTGTGTATTATTACTGGAATGCCTAGCTTTTATTGCATGTAATGAGCTAAAGTGAGGGTTATATTTTCCACTCTAAAACATAAAACTAATAATTGTCTTTATTTTTCTATAAAGTCATAGAGCATGATATAATAGTGGCTCATTTACTAAGGGGTAGCAAGTTACAAACTGCAATGTTTTTTTCCCACAATGCACCTTTTCAAACCCTAGTTACTTCTGGCACCCATAGTGCTTCTAAACGAGGAGCTGAGGCGCTGCCTACACCTCGTAGCGCTGCATACTTTAGCCACGTGGCATGTTCAGGTTGAATGCCATTCCCTTACACTTTATTCATATGTGCACAAAAAAACATTAGAACATTTCCATACCATTCCTCTAGAACCACCATACTGATACTGAATCCTTTATGGAGCCCAAAAGATACCCCCAACATGTCTCATCTTATTTGCCCCCCCAACATGCAACAGAGCTTCAAGGTGCAACATGCACAACTGGAGAATACAAGGACTGATGTAAGCAGAGATTAGTACTGGAGTTCCAAAATTTGTAATACAGTCACTGGCAAACAATTAAGGGCTTGAGTTCCCCTTCAATAGAAAAAATAGCTTATTCGTTTGCGTAATCCATATATGTCTGCAAGTGCAGTAAGCAAAGCCATTTTTTTTCAACAATGTAGCATTTTACCAAGAATTCCTGCATCACTGTGGTGAAAAGGGGCAGTGCACTTGATGGGATTACACAGACCAGATACATATACTAACACTCGTTGGGCACAAATTGAGCGCAATTGTATGGTGCCACTTCCATTGTTCCCTGCATGAAAGTCATCTACGTCTGACTCTTTAGGCACAAGTGTGCTGCGCCTATAAACATTGGGTGCAAATGGAATCCTGGAGCTGCCGTCTGGGCCTGGTAGCGGTAGCACCAGGGTTCCCCTCTCTCAATAGGTAAAGCAGCATTTGATTTGGAACAGAAGTCAGGAGTGGAACTATACAGTCCAATTTTGACTTAAAACCCAGCGGTTTTATGTGGGGAACTTTGGAGGACCGCAACTGCTCTTGCATTTATAAATGTTACAGACCCACTGGGGTCACACAAACAAACTCTATTGTGTAGCTACAGGGCCCAAACTAGATGGAGGCAGGCCTGGACTGGGATTCAAAATAGACTGGCATTTCAAGTACACAGAGGCCCAAACAGCCCCCCCACCAGCCCAATAAATAGTGACTGTCTATGGCATCTTACAGCAGCCCCTCTGGCATTTGCTAGAACCCACAGATTGCCAGTCAGGGCCTGGATAGAGGCACGGTGCCAGTGTGTTAGACACAGTTGTTTGTGTATTCTCTAAACAGAACCACCTAATATTTGTTATCAGTATGTACCTATTCCTGGGCACTTTGGAAAACAAAATCCTTTCATTTGCACAAACCCGAGGCTAATATTTCATGGAAACGATGAGTGAAAGATACAAATTAAATGAGAGAAAAAACATTTTTACTGGGACTATCGTCTTAGTTTCCCCACATGTGAACAAATGCATGCCGTCCGGCATCAGAGGAGATTAGCGACAAGGAGCTATGAGGCATTAAGTAATTTACAATTTCTGGCTTAGGTTTTCATTCATCACAAGCCTTGATTCACTGCCTGCCATCTACATGGTTGCTGTTTGAAACCACACACTCATCTATCTTTTTAAATGGAACAAGTAGCTTGATTTTGAAATAGTTTAGTTTACTGATGCCGCGTTTTATTTTAAATTTAAATTTAACACCCACATTCATCTGTCAGAAGGATTTCGCTCTGCGCGGAACTTTGTCATCGTGACAGACTTTCGTGGCCTTTTCATTCCGTATCCGCGGCAGTCTCACAATTCAGTAACCTGAATAGACAGTAAAAAAAAACAGAATCAGTCTCCGAGAGAGGACAATTATGATGCTCAGGATGACATTCATGGCATATATAATTCACAACTAGGAATGCACAGGTTGGGGATATCTGAACAGATGAGTAGGAAATGTCATATTTTCAGTCTTAGAAAGCAGCATATTGTATATATAACAAGTCTGGTGTATAACTTCTAGGCTTGGGATCTTGCCAATTTACCGCCAGTGTAATATTCCGAGCCAGCAATCACCAATTATCTTTTATAAGTCCTATTCAGTTGGAATAATGAAAGTGAAGGGTAATGACAGAAATGCCATTATGCTGATAATAGGGGTCATTTAGAAAGCCCCTGGGCATGCAAGAGTGCAAACCTTAGTGCATAGCTAGTGCTTAGCTAGGGAGAACTTGCACCCAAGAGTAGAGATCTGCAGGGGTCCAGACCGGCAGACCCTTACCTGACCAGGACCCCCTGTCTCGCAACCCAACCCGCACCTGCCATCCTGCTTTACCCTCTTCCCAGACCCGCAGCCCAACCCTACCTGCAATGGGGTAACTTACCTTCCAACCATGTGACCTGCAAAACTGGAAGTGACATCACTCCTGAGGTGGAGCAACCAAGTAAGAGTAAAAAATAACATTACCATCAGAGGTAGTCGGTGAGAATACTTCCACACTTGAGCTGGGTACCCAAGAAGTATACCCATGGACCTCCACCATGGTCAGGGAATCAGGGACTTCGGCCCAAAACCTGGACGCTTTGTGGGTGGTTAATGGGTGTTTTTTCTGGCACCAAATGAATTAGAATGGTCTTTTTTTCTCCTAATATCTATGTATGTATGTATCTATCTATCTATCTATTGATCTATCTATGTCTATCTATCTATCTATCTATCCACACGTGTGTGTGTGTGTGTATATACAGTATATATATATATATATATACACACATATAAAACTGAAAAGTGCTTTATTTTATGGAAAATCTGCTGTGAATAAAACACAGTCAATTACCTGCTTAAAGTTGCATTGGATGTTGCTGTCTCTTACTTTTAAGAAAGTGTTACCACTTCTACCATTTCAGTGAATTCCCATATCATATACAGATATGGGACCCCTTATCCAGAAACCTGTTATCCAAAAAGCTCCAAATCATGGAAAGGCTATCTTCCATAGAGTCCATTATAAGCAAATAATTACAATTTTTTTAAAAGTGATTTCCTTTTTTCTCTGTCATAATAAAGCAGTAGCTTGTACTTTATCCAAACTAGGCTGCATGAATGTTTAAATGTTTTTTATGGTATTGTGGTCCAAATTATGGAAAAGTACTGGAAAAATCCCATGTCCCGAGCATTCTGGAAAATATATCCTATTCATGTTTATTCTGTATATTTTTTTAATTCCAATTTGAACCAGATTTATACAAGTCCAGCAGACGCACATCTGCAAGCCTCAACTCCTAACCCCCATTATAATCTTTCTCCTGTACACACTTTACAGCCATACTGGATGCATGACTTCCCCCTAAATATGGGAGGAACATATTGAGCTCTTGCCTTCTAAGGAGTAAATGGGATCCAGCATAAACTGCAAGAAAGGAGAATTTTCTTATGACTTCCCCCAGACACTGGCCATGGAAACCAAGTGGAAAAAAGAGAATAGTGCCATTTCCAGTAAGTTTGCTTTGTATTAGTAAATGATTATCAGACAGCTCCTTTAATATATAAGTAGGTCCCTCTGTAGCTGCTATACTGTATGCAGCTTTTAATTTCAGTTACTTTTACTGTTGTGCTCCCTTCATCCGAATTAGCCATATGTTTAGTATTAGTTTCTTGTTTTCCCCACGCCATCGTTTTCAAAATGCCATATCGCTTCACGCATCCCTCGAGCCTCGCGACCACCTAATGTTTCAAACATGTAATAAAAGTGTAAAATGTTACATTTGACTAATATTGGATTTCTTCCCCTTGTAAATGCCACTCGGCTCATTACTGGCGTTTCCAGCACTGACGGAGTTAAGCTAATATACAGCACATTGTAGAAAAGAGTTTTCCCGTTTTATATCTAAGGGAATAACCTTTCAAAGAAATGGGCCTTTACAGCTATTCATTGATGAGATACTTTCATGATTCTATCACTGACTGTATAATAAAGCTAGACTGCTGACTTTTATATACACTTTTATTTTCATATAACACATTCATGAATACACAAACAGTAAAACTATAAAAGAAGAAAATACAAAAAGACCAGAGAGGGAATTATAAAAAAAAAAGAACATAATGTAAAAAAAAAAATAATAATAATAGAGAATGAATACAAAGTGGATTGTAAATATATTTGGTGCTTTTCTACTAAATGTACTTATTCTGGAGTTATTTTATACCATTACCAAACATGCTGTAGCTAATATTGTAGGTGCTGCTATGCAAATGTTCTCATTATTTAAAATGCGATAAAATCAGAGGTGGATTTTTCTTTTTG